>NC_028639.1:28703741-28739499 GCF_001406875.1 Solanum pennellii | reverse complement strand
GGGCCCCCCCCCCCCCCCCCCCCGCCGTTCTGGAGCCTGCGGGTTCTGAATGACCTCCCTCTCCCTATAGGTCGAGCTTCCTTTTCAGCACTCTCACTTCGTTCGAGCTGCAGCGCGCCATAGGGAAATACTTGGTTTTATGAACCCTTAGACTAGTATCGAGATATGTGTCGTATTTGGAGACAGGTGTATGATGAAGTTTATTTCCCATTGGGGAGGAACTTCGGGCAAGTCATCGGGGAAGACTTCCTGAAAATCCCTCACTACGGATACCGACTCTAATGGAAGAACCTCAGACTCAAGTTCCTTGACCCTCACAACATGGTAGAGACATCCCTTTGAAATCTTCTTACAAGATTTTAGTCACGAAATGATTCCACCTCTAGGGATTGAGTTTCCCCCTTCCATTCTAAGACGGGTTCATCAGCAAATTGGAACTTTATTACCCTTGTCCTACAACCAATGGAAGTGAAACAAGAATGTAACCAATCCATCCCCAATATTGCATCAAAGTCCAACATATCAAGCTCTACCAAATTGAACAATGTAACTCTATTGGGATATATTATGGGACAACTCCTGTAGACTCTTTTAGCAATAATGGAGTCACCATCCGGGTAATAACCAAAAAGTCTCAATTAAAACATCGGTAATACATTGAACTTCATGGACACTAAAGGAGTTACTAAAGATATAGATTAATGCAAAAAACATGTAACATACATGTGACAACATCGGGAGACTCCTCTCGATCATCCATAGAGCGGAGAGCATAGAAGCTATTCTTCTTAGTTGCATCGGGAATCGGAGCAGTTGCTTGTGCTTGAAGATTTTCCCTTCCTTGATCCTTCATGATTGGACAATCCATCTTTATGTGGCAACTCTTACCATAAGTATAGTAATTTACCATACCAACTAGACACTTGCAGTCATGTTTTAAACCACACTTAGAACATATAGGCTTCTGAACATAGGGACCACTATTTTTTCCATCTTGAGCCTTGGGTGTAGACCCTTTACCTTTGTTGATTCTTGGGGTGGTAGAAGGACTTTGATTGGGGAACCTCTTCTTGAAACATGGCATATCTCCCAACTCAAATCCAACCTTTGAAGAATTTCCATCTTCGGTCCTTGTCTTCTTCAAGTCCTTATCGACTTGCTTAAGCTTTTACTCCTCAATGTGTTTTGCATGAACCATAGGAGAAGAGATGTCGATGATAGGAATTAACATAACCGACCTACATTCATTAACCAGAAGATCGGATATCCCCATAACAAATTTGTTCATATTTGCCCCATAATTTGCTACAATAGTAGGAGTATACTTGGATAGTTGAGTAACTTGAGACTATAATCCTTCACACTCATACCCTCTTGGCGTAGGTAGATAAATTTATGCATTTTCCTCTCCCATAGTTCCAAGGGAAAGAACAAACCTTTCATGGAAAGCCATCTTGAAAGATCCCAAAGTAACCCGTCCTTCTCTCACTGGCTTCTCATCCTTCCATTTATTATACCAAACTTTAGCCATATCTTTGAGTTGATAGGCAGATAGTTTTGCCTTTTCTTGAGATGTCACACCCATGTAATTCAAGCACCTTGAATCCCTCATCAATAAACCCTTGTGGGTCTTCTTCCACCTTAGAGACAAGGAATATATGGGGATTTATCCTTGTTAAATCCCTTATCCTTGATGCGGTGGTGCTAGCATTGGGGTCCACTTGTACCCTAGCATCCCTAGCAACTTGAGTAGCCACACTTGAGTAAAGTTATGAATGAACGCACTTATCTCAATATTAGACATAGCCCCTTCTTCAATAGGAACTTGAGGGTTTTGAGGAGCTAGAGGGGGAATTTCCTCATTCACATTCTCCTCTTTGGACCTTCGAGCATTGTTCCTTCTTGTATTCATTGCCTCTAAACACATGAAATGGATTAGAACAAAGGAAACATATAATTAAGACTCCAGAGGCACGAGATCAAGATTACAAAAGAGGTGAGACTTTCCTAAGCATCACATAGCCTCTCATTCATAAGTGTGGCATGATTCATAATTATGAACAATACTCTACTTGACGTGATTTAGTAAGACATAAATCCCTAGATTATTCAACCTAATGCTGTAATACAATATTTATTATGACCAGGGAGCGCCCCATAGATGTAACTGGCGTCTTCGTCCACGAAAAACACTTAGAATAGAACTTAGCATTCGTTATAACATATCATAGGAATAAAAATACGGAAAAATAAAAATTTTTACATAGTGAAGTATACTTAGACTTCTCACATATTATATATGGAGTTTACATAGACTCCTCACTTATAAAGTACAAATAAACTTCTCACTTATTTAATATAGTCAATTCATATTTAGTAGTCTAATATTTGTCTCACAATAAACAATCTAATAGAGAATTACAATGTTGGCATACGCCTTACACTAATACAATATGCCACACATAGGCTTATAAGAATAGTCTAAAAATAAGAATGAATAAGTGTTTTTTAAACATAGTAAATATCATAGCTAGAGGAGAAGAATGGCCACATCCTCAGACTTTAGGACTCACCAACAACATGGGTGACAGGGCCAAGTGTTCTTTGCAAAATGGACTAGATGCATTTCAATTGCCGGGACATACAATGTTGGGAAAAGGGAAGAATAAGGGTTATGATAAACAACATTTACTAAGTCTTGATCCAATGCATAAAAATCATAAATGCATGAGAAAAGGGACAATTTAGTCAAAACCATGCTTAGTGTGAAATAACCTTAACATGCAGATATAATGCAACATCCTAAGTCAAACCAACAAGATATTAACCCAATATATAAGAAACCCAAGTAATACTTGCATAATGCCAAGAATATAACCCCATAGCCCTATCCAAAGCTAAGTATCACATTAAGTCACCTATTTCATGCATACAACATAACAGTATATTTCATCATTACATGATTTATTCGTAGGATCACATATAACTTGACATACATAACATGTAATCAACTTAATCGTAAAAGAAAACTACTAGAACAATACCTTAGGATAACACATGTAACAACCCTAAAAATGGCTATGCTAAATATTGCTTAATGTGTCTAGAATGCCTACGATTAGACCGGGTTCACACGGATTGATGCGCGTAGAACCAGAACTCTGAACCCTTGCGAAAGACAAGACAACTATCTTGTGAGTTAGTTGAGCTACGAAATGTTGGGTCTATCCATGTAGGGCTCCCTAATATGAAGATTTACTCGGATGAGTCATTACCAGACTTAAAAAGGGGAAATTTTAAGTTTGGTGCATCTAGGGGTAAAATGGTCTTTTTCCAGGCTAAATGTAGCATCCTAATTGCCCTAAATATATAATTAATTATTTAATTAATAAGGTTGAGCGGAATTTTGGGAAGAGAGGCCCACATTGGCTATTAGAGTGAAGTCTTGCTTTACCCGGGTTCGAACTTAGGTGGAAGCGATGATTTAAATTGTTTTTTATTTTGGTGGGTAAATTAATCTAATTTATTAGTATTTATTATTTATTGGATTATTTAAAATAAAAGGGAAATCAGATTATTTAATATTTAACTAAACCCTATTTGACTAAGTCCTAAACTAGACTCCTAAGCTTAAGATAACTCTATCCTCTCACGTCTATCTCTCACTTTCACGATCAAACCAACTCTCATTCACATTCTCTCTAACAAATAACGTACAAGAACAGAAGATAAACCAAAGTTCTTCACACTTGAAGAACTCACAACGAAAATTTTAAGCAAACAACTAATCGAAAACGTTTGGCAAATGAAGAAGATTTTCCGTCAATAGTTTGGTGTTGAAACCTGGATTTAGACGTTATTGTTGGAGAAGGTTTGGGCAGCAACTTCAAGGTTTGAAAGTCATATAAGGTATAGGTTCTCCTCTATCTTGGTCCCATTCCCAAGAGAACCCTTAAGGTTCAGTATATTCTAATCTGAAAACTAGGGTTGTTTACTGTTGCATGTCCTTGTCACTAGCTCCCATTGAATTATAGGTGGTTTATGTTTGCTGGTAGAAAGCTAGGGATAAAATATGTTTTTGTGATGCTTATGTGTTTAAATGTATGTTCAGAATTATGTGACTTATGTTGATGTTTTCTGAAAAATGTAACTACGTGAGTTTGGGTGTGTTGCCGTGCCTATTGGTCACGGTTTAGGAATTGAAATGGCATGTTAGTTCTTTGTAATTCATGTACACATGTTTATGTAAATCGTGATGTTCATATGATATTAAATGTGGCTGTTTTGAGTGAAAATCTCTTTGCTAAACGAATCCATGAAAATGGACCTAAAACATTCTAAACGCACTATGAAATTCCCCTAAGAACTAACGTAAAATGGAATGGAAAAGAAGCTGAAAATGTAACTAAAATTTCCATCACCTAGTTGTTTAATTTCAGCCAAGTTATGTTTTTTAAAATGTCATGAAATGTGAAGAAAAACAAGTGAGGTCACTGAGGGTCGAAGTTGTGACCTCACCACGTTAAAAGTTGTGAAAATAAAGAAGTGAAAAACAACGGGGTAAGGGGGAATCGAACCGTGATCTTTGCTGGAAAATAAAGTATGAAATTAAGAAATGAGAGGAGTGGGATTCGAACCCACAACCTCTCGGTCAAGCTTAAGGAAAAATGAAAAGAAAATAAGTCTGAGGCGTGGGAATTGAACCCACGACCTCTAGGCTGAAAAGGAGAATTAAAAGATAAATAAAGTAAGGTTGTGGGTGTTCGATCCCACAACCTCATGGTCAACTTGAAAAAAGTCAAGGAAAAAGAAATTAAAATAAAAGGGGGTTGTGGGGGTTAGATCCCACAACACCTCGACAATGAAAGAGAAAATTTAAAGAAATGAAATTAAAAGGAAATGAAGGCGCTGGGGCTTGATGTTGGGTCCCTAAGCCGTGTCGATCAAAATAATATAAATGAAAAATGTAAGTGTTGTCCAAGGGATTCGAAACCGGTTTCCCTTGCCCAAATTCCATATTTATGCATATTTCATACGTGAATTAAATGTTCAAGAATAATGCTGCCTACTTAGATCAAAATCAAGATCTTGGCATACATAAAAGATGCATAAGTCTTGTACCACATAATCTTAGGAAGATATGAATCACTTAAACGAACTATGAATGAAGCCTCATGGATTTTATGTATAGACCCATAAGTCAAGCATATGTTTACAAGTAAGTGAACGTAAGATGTATGTAATGAAATGATAAAACCTTAGGAGGGTTAAGAATGAGTGTGAAAAACACTAAATGGCCAAGTGCATTGGCTTATGATGAAATGAACATTCACGTAATAAGGGGTGAGTAATTATGAAGAGCAAATGTGCTAAAGTTAATAAATGTGGTGAGAATATGATAAGAGGCTAATGTAAAAGATGAGAGCAATCTCAAATGAGACTAAGTAAATGTTACCAAAACGTACTCACCTATGAGAGTGCAATGTTAATGAAGAGACCAGTCTCTATGAACACGCTAATGAAAGTATAGAGGTTAATATACACTTAATACTAATGATGAGATTAGAAATCATCTATTGAGCTATAATGTCGTCATACTAGAAGCCAGCTTCCATGACTTATGAGTTGAATGTAATTGAACTTTATGCTAAGCAACGATAGACTAGTTATGAGCGGTGATGCCTTCTTTAGGGAAGGGCGGAGGTTTACGTAACTTTCATAAGATGAGAGTGTCCGGCATGCCAGTTATGGGTCTCCTTATATCTCCTAGTCTTTGAACCTATACTGCCAGTATAGTGATCTGGCGGGGTTCAATTCCCCTGTACACTAGCATGTTATGGGTTACTTTGGCCAGTGATTCCACCTCTTTCGGTGTAGGGGAGCCACTTGATTTCATGATGCTCACATGATCTATATCGGTGAAAGTTAATGAATGAGGCCAGCCTCGCATAATGTACATAATGAAATGAATGATATCAAAGGTGTTAGAATAGGATGATCAAGAGGTGAGCTAGACTTAAGTAATGATACTAGGTCGTTCTCGATCATTGCACAGCGAACCCGATGAAAGTCTTAAAATACATCCTAGGTATAGATGGTGTTCACACTAGCCTATGAACGAAATGAAATGAAGTACGTAGGAATGAATGAAGCAAACTCTGTAGTTGCTAATGAAGGCTCCCTAGTTGAGGTCGCATATGTTGAGCCCTTATTTTGGGAAGTCTTAATGTCAAGTCCATGATATCAAGGTCTCATGGTATATGAATGAATGATATGAAGGATTTTATGTGCTATATGCAAAATGATATGTGCTCAGTGTAAAATATTATGTGCTGTGTGCAATATGATATGTATGATGATGCATGTTATTCTCATGGCATAACTTTCCTAATTCAATTTTGGAAAGCTCAAACTTTCCTAATCCCATTTTGGCAAGTCCACTAACTTGACTTTCCAGAATCATGTTGTTAGGAAAGAGCTCTTCTTACTCATGCATGTCCTTGGTGTGTGCTTGCATATACCCATACTTAGTACAAGTGTGTACTAATCCCATATAATTCTACAATTTTAGGTCCAGGCACAAGTAGACGCTAGAGTTTAAAGGTTGACATTGCAGCTATCGGGACGTGGAGCTTTCATCTGGACTTAGTGGGCCCTTATGCTTTCGAGGATGTCGATCGTTATTATCTAGCTTAGATGTAGGCTATATCTAATGGGGCATGTTCCACTAGTGTTTCTTTCCACTTTTAGTCATACTTTGTATTGGTGTCGTTTTGGCAAAAATATGTTTGATAAAATTGTGAACTGATTCTTTCATTTGATCATCTCTTTATTAGATTGTTGATTTGTGAATGCCTATGATGTTAAGTAAAAATGTATGCATGTATGTTAAGAAACAAAAAGTTTCTGATTTTCCGCTAAAATTAACTTAGATGAAGTAAGAAAGACGTATGTAGGCTTGTCTGCGACCTTTGAGAGGTCAACGAAGCCGGTCTCGTCTGGGGTCTAGATTCCGTCGTAACAAAGTTGGTATCCGAGCGCTAGATTAAATTCCGAGGAAAATAAGTTCAAATAAACCACATTGAGTAGTTTCTAAGTAATGGTAGTAAAGTGCGCCACTATCCTTCTAATGATCTTATCGTGCCTTTTCTAATCTCTAATTTTCTTGGTTTTATGAGCTTGTGTAACATCAGTCCTTGTTGTTTTTAAGAAAATTAATACTAGGAGAACACTTGGTCAAAGGAGAGGAGGAGCTGCTATTGGGGGCAATCAAGTTCTACCCTAGGCTCCTGTTGAAGGAGTTGCTATGCCGGTCAACCCTGCTGGGTTGACTGATGATGAAGTGAGGGTATCTCTTGCCCATATTGCATAGACCATCACTATGAAGACCCAGTCCATGAGTGACCTAGGTCAACCGGAAGAATGTTCAGAGGGAGAACCCACCGATTCGCAGTATGGCTGATAGGCTGAGAGACTTTACGAGGATTAATCCTCCTATTTTCGCAGGGTCCAAGACGTCATAAGTTCCTTAGGAGTTTTTGGACGAGGTACATAAGATTTTGGTGGCCATGGGGGCCGTGGATACAGAGAAAGCAATGTTGGGCTCCTATCAACTCAAGGATGTTGCACATACTTGGTGCAAGATGTGGCAAGATAGCCGAGTTTTGGGTGGACTTCCGGTCACTTGGGAGCCTTTTAAGACAGCCTTCCTGGATATACTCTTTCCTAGGGAGATGAAGGAGGCCAAGGTTGAGGAGTTCATCAACCTTAAACAGGGATCCATGACAGTCAAGGAGTATCCCATGAAGTTTATTAAGTTGTCCAGGTATGCTACTTCCCTTGTATCTAATATGAGGGATGAGATGAGCAGGTTCCTCAGAGGAATCAACGGAGATTTGGAGGAGGAGTGTCGGTATGCGATGCTCCATGATACATGGACCTCTCAAGGTTGAGGGTGCATGTCCAACAGTTAGAGGACAGCCAGAAGAAGAGAGGCGTTCCTGATGCTAGGAGGCCTACGCCTCATGATACAACTTCTTGAAATGGGGGAAACAAAAACAACTTTGAGGTTCGTGATCAGCCCAGATTCAAAAAGGGGCAACAGAGTTCAGGGAACTCTAACTCTTACAGGAGTAGAACACCTAGAGGAGCAAGACCCGAGCCCAGGAAGAGCAATGGAGGTGAGATGCAGCCTCCCCGAATGGACTGTGCTAAGTGTGGCCGTGCTCACTGTGGGAGTGAAGATAGGGCACTAATTCCTGCTTCGGTTGTGGTAAGAGTGGACACATGGTTAAATATTGCCCACAAAAAAGAGGTTAGGCTGGATGTAATGCTCAGCCTAGTCCTAATCCAGAGAATGTCGCAGCAGCCGACCTCCTAAGAGGAACAGGTTCTACGACCTTAAGGGCAGGCAGGAGCAGGATAAGTCCGCTGATATGGTAACAGGTATAATACAAGTATTCTCATTTTTTTTATACTTTACTTGATCCAGGGTCTACACTTTCCTTTGTAACTCCTTCGCTTGCTCTCACTTTTGAGATATTGCATGAAGTTCTTCATGATCATATAGTGGATAGTACACCATTAGGAGAAAATGAAAGAAGTGATAGAGTATACAAGGATTTCCCAATAGTTGTATGTGGTACGACTATGTGTGCGGACATGGTAGAGTAACCAATGCATGATTTTGATGTTATTCTTGGAATGGACTGGCTTCACAGTTGTTATGCTTGCATGGATTGTTATAGTAGGTTTGTGAAATTTTGGTTTCCTAATGAAGAATAGCTAGTCTTGGAGGGGTACCACTCGAGTCGTTCTAATCCCTTGATTTTGATCCTTAAGGCCAGTAAAATAATGTCCAAGGGGTAATTATGTCACCTTGTGAGTGTTAACGATTTAGACCATGACATTCCTTCCATAGACTTAGTGCCTGTAGTGAATGAGTTCCAAGATGTATTTCTTGATGATTTTCCTGGAGTTCCTCCTCCTCGAGAGATTAACTTTGGTATCGACTTAAAACCCGATACTAAACCAATTTCAATTCCTCCTTACAGAATGACTCCAGCTGAACTCAAGTATTTGAAGCTGATGTTAAAACATCTCATTGATAAGGGTTTCATTCAGCCGAGCATACCCCGTTGGGGCGCTCCTGCGTCGTTTGTGAAAAACAAAGATAGAACCCTTAGAATGCGTATCGATTATCGGCAGCTTTAGAAGCATTTGAGCCGTGCATTTGAAAATATCTAAAAGCATTTATGTGGATAATCTGAAAGCATTTATGCAGTGCATTTAGAAATATTTATGTAGGGAAAAATTGTATGTAAAACGTTTAAATAACATTTGTCTATCAACACATATGGAAACCTCTGTAAAGCTTTCTTATAAATTTTTGTATCTTAAATTTATATGCAAGTAATTCAAACAAGTCAGTCATATAGACTTTTCAATTCTATAGACGTTATTGACTTCTCGCATATGCTATTCCCGACAAAACCTCACTAAAAGAAAAATGATATGTTTTGGGGGAGTTGGATTCGCATTTACTTTGAAGGTCTGCCTCTTCATACTTCTTTCTTGCAGCTTTGGTTTGACTTATAACATTCATCTCTTCAAAATCATTGTTAATGAAAAACAAGGAAGTAAATAAAAAGAAAACATTTGATTGAAAATCATTTCTAAAAATAAGATAAAATTATATATGCATATAGTAATAAAGAATTTTTTCGAAGTTCAAATTATGACATGTCGTGAAACTAAGAGAATGTATTCATCTGAAGTGCTTGTTCTGTCAGATGCTATTATTGACCATATACTCTTCAAATCTCTCGACACTTTCTACAAATGACTCCCTTAAAAATGTCCTAGTTTTTGGCGAAAGGAATATGTTATACTTTAGTCATGGTGATACCGAACCTTCTATAGGGTTCTCCCTATTCTATCAATGGCATCAAGACAAACATAACCTATTGATACAAATAAAATTTCAAGAGACGAGCCGAACCCCCGTCAGGTTGCCTACGTATCCAAAAGGAATTAGGTCATATGTAGTTCTTTATATACAAATCAAAGGGACAATTAAAAATTTTCATACAAATTGACCAAAGCCAATAAACGACACATACGTATTCTGCCAAGGGTATCAGGCCAGGCATAGTTCGTATTACATAGAAAGGAAATTTAGCAAAACCAACTAAAAGACCAAATTCGTTATGGATTTCCTAATTATCCGCCATGGGGACAAGGTCAATACATATCTCTAATACATGACAAAAAATTACATCAAAATGAAATAGAAACTTCTAGATGTAGTATCTCTTAACCGCATCTGCATTGATGGCTTTCGGCCATATCTTACAATCCATTTTGGCTAGAATAAAAGCTCCTCTGATTAGTACTCTATGAACCATGTAAGGTCCTTGCCAGTTAGGTGCAAACTTCCCCTTAACTTCATCTTGGTTGGAGAATATTCGCTGCACACACTAATTGTCCCGGTTCAAAGTCTCAATCTTACTTTCTTGTTGAATGCTTTGGCCATCCTGTGTTGATAAAGCTGCATGTGATAAACTGTATTCATTATATTTTAATTAATAAGCATAAACTGTTCATACCGATTTTGTGTCCACTTAGCATCACTTAACTCCGCATCTTGAATGATCCTCAGAAATGGTATGTCAACTTCCATTAGTAAAACTTCTTCAGTTCCATAAACAAAAAGATAAGGCGTAGTCCTAGTCGAAGTCCTAATTATGGTTCGATAGCCAAGAAGGGAAAAGGAACAATTCTCATGCCATTGCTTGTAGTTGTCAACATCTTTCCCAATATCCTCTTGATATTCTTGTTGGCTGCTTCAACTCATCCATTCATCTGAGGTTGATAAGGAGTGGAATTACAGTGAATAATTTTCAACTTCTCACATATCCCATTCATCATTCTATTATTGAGATTAGCTCCATTATCTGTGATAATAGACTCAGGGATACCAAATCTACAGATGAGGTTATTGCGGCCAAAATATGTGACTACCATCTTTGTCACAAACTTATATGAAAATTCTTCTACCCAATATGTCAAGTAATCAATAGCTTACAGAAAGAACATGTGTCCATTTAAGGCGGCTAGTTTAATAGGGCCAGTGACATCCATGCCCCAAGTTGCAAATGGACAGGGATAACTGATCACATTTAGTTCATTTAGTGGAACCCGAATCAGATCACCATGAATCATACATCGATGACTCTTTCTAACAAAACGGATACAGTGTGCTTCCTTGGTCATTCAGAAATATCAAGCTAATCGAATCTTTTTTACAAAGTAAAACCGTTAATGCTTGGCCCACATGTACCCCCATGTATTTCTTCAATCAACTTGCTTGTCTCTTGAGAGTTAACACACCTTAATAATCCAAAATGTGGAGTCTTCCTTAAAGGATTTCTCCACATAGGAAGAAGTGGTCTGTGAGTCTCCGAAGTGTCCTCTTTTGAACACTATTTACACCTTATTTATACTATCCTTCCTCGAGATACCTGTTAGTGTCATAGTACCAAGAGTCTCCATAAGTTTCTTCATCAATGTGGAGACAATAGGCTGATTGATCCTACATATTTACCTTGATTGTATATATATATTTCTTGTCTATATGTTGAATCATAGAAGAAAGGGATTCCAAAGCATCTGCAAACTCGTTCTCAACTCGAGGAATATGTTTGAATTTTATCTTAATAAATTCACACATAGAAAATACGGGAGTATCTTAAAATTCTTGGTGCTCAATTCACCATTAACCTGATGAATCAACAAGTCTGAATCACCTATAACTGAAAATTCATGTATGTTCATGTGAACAACCATTCTGAGCCGAAGAAAACAAGCCTCGTACTATACCATATTATTTGTGCATAAGAGTCTGAACTTTGTTGAGATAGGATAATGTTTACCTGATTCTGAAATAAACACTGTTGCAGCACCGACTCAATTATAATTCGCAGCACCATCAAAAAACTTTCTCCGTCCCAGATATTCTTTGAAAATATCCTCTCCAGTATATTAAAGCTATTCGTCAGGAAAAAAAGTATTATGAGGCTTTTACTCTTCATCCACAGGATTTTCAGTGTGATGATCATCTAGTCAAATTTACATATTAAAATTTGCCACTTTGACAGTCTTCCAATAGGGATAGGCTTCTGTAAAATGTACTTGAGAGGATCCATCCTTGAGATGAGAATAGTGGAATACACACATAAGAAATGTCTTAACATTTGCACAACCCAAGTCAAGGAACACATGTGCTCTCCAACAAAGTATATCGAGCTTCATAAGGTGTGAACTTCTTTCTCAAGTAATGTATAGCTTGCTCCTTCTTTCCAATCTCATCATGTTGTCCCGTCACATATCCAAATGCATTGTCAAACACCGACAAATACAACAACAATGGTCTTCTAGATTATAGGGGCACTAAGACCTGTGGACTAGATAAATACTCTTTGATTCTGTCAAAAGCATTCTGAAAATCTTTCCTCCATTTGGTAGCTTTATCTTTCCTCAGTAACTTGAAGATTGGCTCACAAATTACATTGGATTTTGCAATAAATCGACTAATGTAATTGAGGCAACCAAGAAAACTCATTACATCCTTTCGAGTCGTTGGTGGGGGCAAGTCTCGAATATCTTTTATCTTTGAAGGATCAAACTTTATCCCTTTGCTACTCATGATGAAAAATAAAAACTTCCCAGTAGACATACAAAATGCACACTTTGCGGGATTCAACTCCAAATTGTACGGCCTTAATCTGTCAAAGAACTTCTTCAAATCAGTTATATGATTTGATCTCTTCTTTTACTTGATGATTACATCATCCTCATAGACTTCAATCTCCTTATGGATCATATCATGAAATATGGTAGTAATAACTCTCATATATGTTGCCTCTTCATTCTTGAGTCAAAAAGGCATTACCCTATAACAATATACATCCTATGGTGTGATGAATGTTATTTTATCTGCGTCCTGTTCATACATTATTATTTGATTATATCCTGCAAAGAAATCAACAAATGACTGCATCTCATACTCTGATCAAATATAAATAAGCATGTGAATGTTTGGGAGAGGAAAATAATTCTTTGGGCTAGCCTTGTTAACATCTCGAAACACTATACATACTCTGATTTTTCAATCTTTCTTTTGCACTGCTACTATGTTTGCCAACCATGTGGGATATTTGGTTACTCGGATGACATTGACATCAAATTGATCTGAGACTTCTTGCTTAACTTTTGAACTCAAATAAGGCTTGACTTTTTCGACTTTTGCTTTAATAGGGGAAAAAAGGATCAATTGGCAACTTATGTGAAACAATGTCCATGCCTAGACTTTATTAATATGATTTTCTGTTAATGAATTGTATTCGTATTGAATTTTATTGTTAGATTTGATTGTTACCTTTTCTGATTATGAATTATTGAGGATTGATCTATGATGATCATGTCTTCGAGTTTGGGTAAGTTGACCTAATTCTCTCAATAGTGTAGATTCGTTAATTGAATTTCTCTTGTATGGTATGATCCACCTATGGTTGTGGTGCTTATTTGTTGTGTATGTTGTTATCATGGAATTATTGGCATTATTATGTGAATTATGGAAATATCACGTTATGAACATGTATGAAATGGTGCATGAAGGCTATGTATGAGATCCTCAACGCATGTATGATGTTTAAAGTGTATTAATAATGGGGAGTATAATGTGAATGATAATGTTATTGTAAGGGTTTGGTCTACATGGTTGAATATTTCAAGTGCTATTGTGGGACGACCCCTACCTATATGACTGTTATATAAATCTGTGATCTTATGTATGTTGGGAGTTGCATATTTAAATGATCAATTGTGGATTATGTCCCCTACAATGAAGGGTGAGTCTGTGGTCTAGAATCCCTAAAGGCTTTATATGTTAATTGATCATTATTTAGGATATTATGAATGTGTTGTGGTCCTTCAAAGGAAAGTTCCCTTACTGACAAAGTTGTTTCTATTATGTCATTATGATGACCAATACGTTTACATACACACACACGCCATGCATAGTTAAGAATATGACATGCCTATGGTATCAATTGAACGTCTAATTCTGATATGCACGTATAGAGATGTCTTATGATGCATGAAAAGTATATGACTAGAAACGTATGAACATGTGTTGCATAAAAGTATTTATGTGAAAGGCTTTATCATATATGTACACACTCACATGAATGAATGTCTAAGGTTAATCATGATCTAGTGAAAGTGTGTCTCTTAAAATGTTTCCTTAATTGTACTATAACTAGACTATGTTATGAAAATTGTATGATTATGTGAAAGGACATTCTCACATAATGAAGAATCTATGATTAAAGGATATTCTCATCTTAGAAACGTTTGAGCTATATGATATATGAGGGATTAAGTCCCTAAAGCCTATTTTATGATCTAAAGATAAATCAAGGCTTAGAGATGTTAAAAGGGGAGTTTAAGCTTAACACCGAGTGAACATAAAAAATGAGAAGTTGAGGTCTCACATCTAGCAAGCCTAACATCCTCAAAAAAAACCATCATGTTTAGCAATTCCCAGTTCCCAACATATATGTTTTCTCCTGAGATGGAAATCTTCACATTTCGCAAGTCCAAGTTTCTAGTAGCAATCTCCTTGTTCCATAACTACGTGCTCCATTAGGTATTAGCTAATTAAATTCACTTAGATGGTTGTTATATATGTAGGTCCTATATTTGCAAGAAGTAGTCTATCTTTTCGGTGTGGTAGTAGAACACCAGATTCCATGTAGCGCACATGGCCTATGTCGGTTATGGAAATGTCTCGCGAAATCTAAGAAATCAGCTAAAATAAGAATTTAAACTCTAGTCATGTTTTCGTGAAGAGTTATTTAGTGTAGGTAGGACTATAGACCCTACTTATGCATTAGACAAGTGGACTTTAACTCAGGTTATGATTAGGCTCTTGTATGAAATAAGGACTATGTTTCTTGTATGTTTATATGAATGCATGTTAATGTTGACTTTACTTATGTGAAGACCGGAATTATTATTATGCATGTGACACATAAGGTTTCTAAATGGATTTGTTTACAATATTTGGAGGTATGATACTCCATGTGTACATTGCACAAGTAAGCTTGTGAGGGGGTTGTTGGGGTGATGTACCTATGATATTAACTAAATGGGTTATGACTAAGATGTAATGAACGAAGGAGTTCTTATGTGAACACTAATGAAGTATGTTGTTTTTACATCTAATGTTAAATAAAGATGTTGTGACTTGTTGAATATGATATGCCCTAGTCTAGGATGACTTCATAGGAGCACTTGATGTTATTAGTATTTTGCGATGCAACTTGCACATTCCACTAGTGTGACCTGGGTTGTGTTAGGTGATAGTTCATATGTGAAGGTTATGTTTATGATGTTAGAATGTCCCTATGAATGTATAAGGTTGGAATGGTTAAGGTTGTATTAAAGTTCACTCTTGGTGACCTTAAGATGATACATTACACAAGTATTACTTAAGGTTGCTTGAGATAAGAAGTTATGGTATGAAGGAAAGGTAATGTGTTAAAGGTATTGAATGTACTTCAAAATGTGATAAATGGATTTATGTATTGTTGTGAATGGCATACATGTTTATTATGATGTATGTGAGATATATTGTGCTTACTGTACGAAGTGTTCATAAGATTTCACATAAATGACATAATGCATGGTTTCCAATTAAATGTCCTCTTTAAAGCATATTTTTGCATAGTTATCATACTTAGTGCATTCTTGTACTAATACCATTGTTCTTCATCGTTCTACACCAAGTGTAGGTGGTGATGGCTAAAGGGCCTTTCTTAGATGGAGAGTTTGGACTACTATTCCAATTTTAGGTGTGTCCTTAAAGATTCAAGGAACTTTATGTTGAGAGTTTCTTTAAGTTCTTCTAATCGAGTATTAATATTTTTCTTGTATTGTAAGGGTTGTGTCCCTCTTATATTAAAGTCGTGTCTAAGATTAAAAGATGAGTCTTACTGTCCTAAATTTGTATTAATGATATTTTAGATAAGATGACTTTTAGTCTTGGGTTGTATTGTGAAAAAGTTTTTAATTCCACACTATTATATATATATGCGATGAAAGATTTCTAAGTCCGTGTATAAGACCTCCGAGAGGTTGAGTATGTCGTGTTACTACTGGGTTATCTCTTGTCGTGACAAACTTGGCATTAGAGAATGAGTTTATGAAATGGTCTTAGGATTAATGTCTTATGATTACACGTCTAGTAGAGTCTTATTCATCGGTGTGAGTCGTGACACATCTATGAGCGAGATACAATAGGACGATAGATGTTTCAGTTTCGTCATGACTCTTGTGTCATTGCATAGAGCTTAACTCCATATGATCTCTCTCTTATTTCCCTTGTTTGGTGGTCTTTTAGATGTGATTTCATGGAATATGTGATGTTGCAAGGCTTGAGGGAGAAAAGGTGAGTTTTGAGGCTTATTATGGTTTTGTGAATAGATGAGTATATGTGAAGGTGGATTTGGAAGATATTGTTGTGATGCCAATTATTGCTAAATGTGACCTATGATATTTGATCCATTCTAATGAGAAGTTGTGTGGTGATGTATTTATAGCATGATAAAAGTGGTTATGATTTAATATTGTCTTTTTTAGGATAATGAGTTACTTCATGATTATGTGCAACGACAGTAGAAAGTTATGGTGTAGACTTGAGATGTTTTGGAAGAATGTGGTAAATACTAAGAATTAAAAGTTTCCCTTTTGTATTTGTAATACTTCTTGGTTGTCCTTGTATAGATTGGAGTTCTTGTATAGGCTTACTCTTAAAAGGGGAAGAAGGGGCTTTATTCCATGAGTTGGGATAGTGTTTTGCTCTAAGGTTGACTTGGAAGGTTGCATGTACCCCTTACTTCATGGGAAGGACAAGAGAATAGATGTTTACCAACTCTACAGAGGTTAGTTGTCTTTTAAGATTGATTTTAATTATGATCATTCGAAGAGAGTTCTTAGATAATACCTAGGCATGGTTGGTTGGAAAATTATACAAAGGGTGATGATAAGGGTATGATGTGACAAATAGTTTATTAAGCTCACTCCAAATGGGGGATAATGTTCCTAGATTGTAAGGTTTTTAGTGCCCTTAATGTCTCTATACATTGAACTTCCTTCCATTTTGCCATGTTAAAATCCAATTTGGGTGATTGATAAGTAGTTGAGTGACATAGATACTCCTTATTTTGGATTCTAGAAATCCTCACCCAATGGATTGTAGTGAAAATTTAGGAAGAAATGGTTCCTCCTATAGAGTGGAATTAGGTGATTTTTAAAAGCGTTTGCATGAACTTGATCCCAAGACAAGGATATTGTTCTTGATTAGTAAGGTTGCTAAGTTAATGTTCTGTTGTTTGTTATAAGTTGGTCTTAGATGGTGTTACCCCAAGTTGGGGATGATGAGATGAGCAGTGAGGTTTTTCATATCCCTATATTTTCCTTCTATTCTTACTCAGGCTTGAGACCAAAGAGTTCTTAGTAGTTTGTTCTTATTTTGGAGTCTTGCATATGAGTATAAGTTGCATCTTCTCCATATGTGGTGCATGTCCTAAATGATACTGTGTTATGCCTGTTTTGAAGGATTCTTATTACATGAAAACAGGATTTTTGATAAATTAAATGTTTCTCATGTTGTTATGCATCCTATTATTGTGAATGCACATTTGAGTTCATGATAATGTTTAATGAACATGCTTGATTTCACATTCGATGTTAGGGTATTTTTGCCCCCACATTAAGATGTTGAGCTTTCTTTAAAAAGAGAAAAGATAAATTCCCTTTAAGAATAGATGATTTTTTTATATGGGAAGTGTTAATATATCTCACTCTTGTGGAGTGATGGTGTACCTAGCCGATATTATTTATATGTGCCTATGAGTTCTAATACTTTCCCTAAATGATCCATATTCATGAAAACTAGTGTTACTTAAGAAATTGAAATTTTGTGAAATAACGTCCTAATATTGTAATGTGTTTGTTTTTACCTTCCATTTTGACTTTATGAGGAAGGCAGTATGAGCAAGCATTGGTTAGATGTGGATAATTTCTCTTTAAATCAAATGACCTTTATGAAATGCTTGCATCTGAGATTTATGATGCCATGTGTGTATGTTGTGTCTACAAAAGGTAGTCCATCCTTGAACATAACTAAACATTGTAATGTCATGTATGTCTTTGATAACATGAGGGTTAAATGGTAAGACTCGTAGATGATATATAATCCTCGTGTTAGGGTGCATCTATTATGAATTGTTTAATTGCCTCACGAGTTTAAATATTGACATGCCTATGTGTGCATTTGAAATCCATTCCTTATTGGGACTTCTGATGAAATGATGAGCATTGCTAAATTTAGAACATTGGATTTCATGTACTTCACATTGTCTATGTGAGTTATGGCAATGTCTCTCGAAATAAAAAAATGAACTTAAATAAGAATGTGAACTCTAGTCATTATTTCTTGAAGAGTTACTTTGTGTAGGTTGGACTATGGAACCTACATATGCATTGGACAAGTGGACTTTACGGGATGTTATGATTAGGCTTTTGAATGAAATAAAGACTATGTTTCTTGTATGTTGATATGAATGCATGTTAAGGTTTACTTTACTTATGTGAAGACATGAATTATGATTATGCATGTGAATTACACTTATGGCTTCTAAATAGCTTTGTTTAGTATATGTGGAGATATAATACTCCATGTGTACACTGCACAAGTAAGCTTGTGAGGAGGTTGTGAGGGCGATGTACCTATGATACGAACTAAATGGTTTATGACTAAGATGTAATGAATGAAGGAATTCTTATGTAATCATTGATGAAGTATGAAGGACATATGTTTAATTTGAAATGAAGTGTTGTGACTTGATGAATATGATGTGCCTAGTCTAGGATGACTTCAAAGGAGCACTTGATTTTAGTAGTAGTATGGGATGCTAATTGCACATTGCACTAGTGTGACTTGGGGTTGTCTTAGCTGATGGTTCTTATGTGAAGGTTATGTTTATGATGTGATGATGTCTCTATGAATGTATGTGGTTGGATTGGTGAAGGTTGTATGAAAACTCACTCTTGGTGACTTAAGCTTATATATTGCACAAGTATTACTTAAGGTCTTCTTGAGGTAAGAAGTTACTGTATAAAGGAAGGTAATGTGTTGGAGGTATTGAATGTAGTTCAAAATATGATAAATGGATTTATGTATTGTTGTGAATAGAATCCATGTTTACTATGATGTATGTGATATTTATTGTGCTTATTGTATGAAGTGTTCATAAGATTTCACTAAAATTACATAATGCATGGTTTCCAATTAAATGTCCTATTTAAAGCATATTTTTGCATAGTTTTCATACTTAGTGCATTCTTGTACTAATACCATTCTTCTTCATCTTTCTACACCAAGTGTAGGTGGTGATGGCTAAAGGAGGTTTCATACATGAAGAGCTTGGACTACTATTCCAATTTTAGGTGTCCTTAAAGATTCAAGGACCTTTATGCTAAGAGTTTCTTTAAGTTCATATAATAGACTAGTAATGTTTCTCTTGTATTGCAAGGGTTGTGCCCCTCGTATATTAAAGTCGTATAGAAGATGGCAATATGAGACTTAGTGTCCTAACTTTGTATTAATGATTTTTTAAAATGAGATGACTTTTAGACTTGGGTTATATTTTGAAAATGATTTAGATTCCGCACTATTTATCTCTATGCGATGAAAGATATCCAAGGACTTGTATAAGAAAGCCGAGCTGTGTTACGACTAGGGGGTGCTCTCCGGTTGTGACAAAAATATACTTTAGTTCATACGTGTTTAAAAAAACTTCTTTCTTTATTTTGAGACAATTACTCAAAGTTTAGACCAAAGGATATCATTCAATCGGTGTTTCCTTTTCTTGCCCAAATGTAAAAACATTTATAAACTTCATTGTGAATACTTAGTTCCCTAATAACTTTTATGAATTGAACTGAACTCTGTACTCTATGATTAACTTTAAACTTGAGCCTTAAAACGAAGTTAAAATGTTTATTAAACTCTTCACTTCTTTGACTTTTCTTTGGCTTGCTCCTTGATGTACCGTGGTTTCACGGTATTTTTAATGCTTTTTCCTTAAGTTTAGTGTGTGTCCAAAAACCTTTTTGTATTGATTTTTACGTAAGTTTCTCCTTATTTGCAGGAAATCTGTCCAAAGATGAACGCGAATGTTTTTGAGCGAGAAATGCAGAAGAGACCACCTACAGAGCCTACGACGGTCGGTCGAGCTTGTGACGGTACGTAGGTGGCATCGTAGTAAAGCTGCTGAAGGAAGATGGGGAAGTCTGACCTAGTGTGGGATTACGGAAGTCCACGACGGACCGTCATATCCACGACGGTCCGTCCTGGCTGGTTCATCGTAATAATCACAAAGTAGTCCCAGTACCCAAATTCCAAGAATTTTAAGTTTTATGGAACAGAGACGCTCGACGGACCGTCGTGCTTGAAAAGGTCCGTCGTTCCTGTTCGTCGAGGGTAATGAAGAAAGCAAAAGAAGAATTTGTGAAGTATGGGACGACGGAGGCCATGACGGTCCGTCGTGACCATAACGGCCCGTCGTGACCATGACAGTCAGTCCCGAGGTCCGTCGACCCAGACGCATTTTGAAAGATTTTCGGTAATTAGAATCCTTCTTGTATTAGGTTTTTGTTTTTATAAATAGGTCGAAAAACCTCGTTTTTGGGGTAAGACTTTTCGATAGTTAGAATTTTCAATAGTTAGACTTTTGGATAAGTTTTAGTTCTCTTGTTCAAGTATTGAACGATTAATTTCAGCAATTGTTACACTTTTTCTGGAATTGATTGTTGGTGCTTTTATTTATTAATCAAGTGAATTTCTGGATTTTATTCATTCTCATTAATGTAATTGCATAAATTCTTATTTTAAATATATGAATAGTGTGATTAGGAATATTGGTATCTAAACTCCATAACTAGGGTTGTGGGAACCATGGCTGAATAATGAGGTAAAATCTAACTAAAATAACAATTCTAGAATACTGTCTTGCATGTATTGATAATTCTTCCGTTTAGAAGTCTTTTTAACCGATGACCAACGTTAGAACTCGCATTAATGCTACTTGCCGGACCAAGGAGTTAGATAATAGGAATAGAATTATCAACATAGATTTAGTGTATACTATCTAATAGGCTAGTGTCGATTGGTACGAGGTAATAACTTAGTCAAATATCGAATACAATGCTTAATATGAGGTAAAGGTAAGGGTTAATATAGCAACTACCGTAGCTGGACAAAGGTGCGGAGTGAAATTTTCTAGATGCCGGACCAAGGATTTAGAGATACATAACTTATCACTTTACATGCAAGATACTAGGAAAGAATTGTTATAGTTAGAATTATCAAGTGAGGAACCTGTGGGAAACACTTAAGCCCTAGTTATTTTATTAATTGATTAAGCTCCAAGATTTGAATATGTTAGTTGTTTACTTTAATTTAGTTAATTATTTTTATTAATTTAGACATAAAAACCGCCCTTTATTGTCATTTGTTTTCTAGGGAAATAATTGACTAAATAATAGTAATAATAGAATAAAGTTAAGTCTGAACTATTTTCCTCGTGGGAACGATTACAACCTCATTAGTTGGGTTCTTTAGTTGATATGACTGCTTTACTTCTTATTGGAGAAGTAAGTTTGAGCGTATAAAATTTTGGCGCCGCTGCCGGGGAAAGTAGTTTTTAGATTAAATTAAATTTATTACTAATGTTTAGTCAATATTTTCTTAATTTTACTTTACTATTGTTTTTTATCTTGCAGAACTAACTTCCTTATATGCCAAACACACGGAGAGGAAGAGAACACTTGTTTCCCTATGACCACAAATTAGAGCGTACAGTATGCTATATGAATCAAAACTTGGGTATTAACGATGATGATCCAAACCAGTACATCCCAGCTCCAGTTGATGTTCATGGTTAGTTGTTACCCGATGATCCTAGTGAAAATCAACAAAGAGGACAAAATCCCGCTCCACGTCCTCAAGAATACTACAGAGGCTATGATAATATTGCAGACTCTAATGGGCCCCTTGTATTCCCCCTCTACCACAAGGCCACACCTTTGTGGTAACTAGTAGTTTGATGCAAAGGCTCACTGCTAGAGGTTTGTTTTCAGGGCTACCTTGTGAGGACCCACATGCCCATATATCTAAGGTAAGGGCAGTGTGTAAAAGTTGTGTAGGGAGGCCTGATTTGGATTTGGATGTAATAGGGATAAGTGAATTTCCTCTCTCACTGACGGGAGAGGTGTGCTATTTGGTTCACTGAGCTTCCTTATAACTCAATTTTTACTTGGAACCAACTAAAGGACGTTTTCTAAGCACGTTACTAGCCGGTCTCCAAGAAACTAAATCACAAAGACAGAAAGAAAAACTTTGTGGCACTACCAGGAGAGTCAGTTAGCAGTTCTTGCGATAGATTCACTTCATTTTTGAGAAGTGTCCCCCAATCACTGCATAGATTATGAGCCACTGAAGGAATACTTTTATTGGGGACAGGATGATAATAATAAATCGCTATTGGACACTATAGCGGGAGGTTCTTGTGGGGAGTGTCCTTATGCCGAGGTAGCCAAAAAGTTAGAGAAAATCTCCATTAATAATAAAGCTTGGAGTACTAGGAAGTTAGATACTTGAAGAAATACCTTCGCAGTGCAATCCACTCAAAACCCAGCCACAGATGAGATTCGTGAAGAGATGGCTCAGATGAGAACTGAGCTTGGGTTGGTATTAAAACATGTCACTAGGGGTGCAGAAAAGATAAATGCAGTAAACTACTTGTCTAAACCACTACCACCAAATGATGAATGTAATTATGATGAGGATTCCTATGCGGTAAATGAGCAGACAGGGGGTTTTCGACCGAGTGCCCAACGCCCAAATCAGGTGAATTGGCGCCAAGGTCATGGAAATCAAGGTCGGATCTATGGTAACTATAACCGTGAGGGTCATTATGTCCGAGATGGAAATGACAACCGCGACAACAACTTCAACAGGGTAACTATGGTAACATAAATGATAGGAATGGGCCCTATGTTCCTCCTCAAAATCGTGAAGTTTCTCATAGGGATGGTGGAGGTAGTATGGCGTGAGTTGAGGATATGTTGCACAAAATGATGAGGAGGTTCGATGCTAGTGATGAGAACATTAAATAGTTAAGGAGTGATTTAGCGGGTTCTGACAAAAAGTCAATACACATGCAATATCGATTAAGCACCTTGAGTTGCAAATGACCCAATTATCTACAACTGTGAACACACGGCAACCGGGCACTCTTCCTAGTAACACTGTCCAAAATCCGAAAAATGATGGACACTGTAGGGCAATAACTACTCGGGGTTGTAAGCAAACCATTGACCCACCTATGCCGTCTAATGACGAAAAGGTGATAAAAGATAATGATAAAGTGGTAGAGGTTAGTGGTGAAATAGAAGATAACACTGAAAAAGATGCTGAAGTGCCTAAAAAGGTAACTCACATGCCTAGACCACCACACCCCTTTCCTCAAAGATTAGTGAAAAAGACCGAGGATTGTAAATATCGCCGTTTTATAACAATGTTGAAGCAGCTTTCTATCGATGTCCCTTTGGTAGAAGCTCTAGAACAAATGCCCGGTTATGCCAAGTTTATGAAAGATCTGGTTACAAAGAAAAGATCGGTCCCTTTTGAGGATGATGATAGAATGCAGCATTGTAGTGCTATTGCTACAAGATCTCTAGTACAAAAGAAAGAAGATCCGGGTGCGTTCACTATTCCCTGTACAATGGGGGTATTACATTTTGCGAAAGCATTATGTGATCTGGGGCCAAGCATCAATCTCATTCCCCTCTGGATTTACAAGAAGTTGGGTTTGGGTGATCCAAAGCCCACTGCGATGCATCTACTGATGGCCGATCGAACAGTAAAAAGGCCTATAGGGATACTCCACGATGTGCTAGTAAATTGGAGTCGTTCATATTTCCGGAAGATTTTGTTATTCTTCATTGTGAAGTGGATTTTTAAGTGCCTATTATTCTTGGGAGGCCATTCCTTGCTACGGGTAGAGCCTTAGTTGATAAGGAAAATGGGCAGATGAAATTTCGGTTGAACAATGAAGAAGTGACCTTCAACATTTGTAGGTCCATTAGGCTGAGTGGTGAGCTCCAATCGGTATCTGCTATATCCTACAAATAAAAGATGAAGAAGCACCATGACCTAAAAATTGAAAAACTAGAGTTTATGGTTGGGGATTTTGTGCTTTTATACAATTCTAGGTTGTGCTTGTTTCCGGGCAAGCTCAAGTCCTAATGGACTGGCCCTTACTTGGTTACCCAACTATTCCCTCATGGAGCAGTTGAGTTGGAAACCAAGGAGGGTGTGCAGTTTAAAGTGAATGGACAACGAATAAAAATCTATTTTGGGCATGCTGAATCAGCGAATGAAGTGATCGAGGCATACCATCTTGACGAATTCTGAGTAATCAAGTGTCTTCAGTCGTGCCGCGACGTTAAATCGGGTGCAGGTTGGGAGGCAACCCAATACGTATAGTTTTATTTCTAGTAATGGTAGAATTTTCTACTAATGGGTTTTAAATTTGCAGGCACATCACCAGGAAATTCTGCAGAAAATCACTCCCCAACATGCACTGACGGATACATCGACGGACCGTCACGCATGCGACGGACCATCGCATGAATCCGTTGTTCCAGGTACGTCTTTCATTTATTTTCAAAATTAGGGCACACGCGATGGAACCCATGACGGACCGTCGCATCTCTAATGGACTATCGTCGGGGACTTATTGCGTCATTAACCAGCATACCCGACCCGACTCGGCTGGGGAATTTTAAAAATTGTAAACATTTAAGAAACCCCACCCCTTCATTTCAACCATTTCCTTCCCTCTTTCTCCCATTCCCTCCCTTTCAAACTTCCTACCGTTGTCACCATCTTCTCTATCAACTCCATATCACTTCCCCAAATCCCCAATTCCCAAAATCTTCATTCTACTGGTCGGAGTCTGCTGCTGTTGTTCTGCTCTTGATAACCAAGTGCCTCACTTGCTTGTTTTTCTCCTCTTCTCAGGTATGTGTCTCTGATCTCTACCCATTTACATTGCATTTTTGTTTTTCAATTACTATTAGCCTATTTCTCTTTGGTGGGTCTTTGTTCTTTGATTCAATTTTATCTGACATAGGTTGAGATTCCTCGAATTGCCTTGTCAAAACTCGAGAAATTGGTGCTTTAGCATTGCTAGTTTGCAAGGTATTTGGGTTAGAAACAAGTAGGTTAACATTAAGTATTCTGTTTGATGCACAGGGGATGATTATGGCATCCACAGTTCTGTAACTGAATGATAGAACAAGACCCCGATGACGGACCGTCATACCCACGATAGACCGTCAAAGGGTGTGTTCCAACACCCCACTATTCGTTTTCTCTAAGTGTCCACCAACGGACACATGCGACGGACCGTCTTTCCCACGACTGTCCGTCCTGCACAACCATTCTGGTTGTCAGAGACCCTATTCCTAAGGATCTCAACTTTTTTCTATGTGTCCTCTGACGGACATCTATGACAGACCGTCATTAACACGACAGTCCGTCCTGCACAACCGTCAGGGTTGTCAGAGACCCTTGTCTTAAGGGTCTCTATTTTTTTTCCAAGTGTCCACTGACGGACATCTACGATGGAGCGTCGTACCCTAGACGGTCCATCCTTCTCAACCGTCAAGACGGTCAGAGACCCTAGTCCTAAGGGTCTCCAACTTTTTCTAAGTGTCCTCTGACGGACATCTATGATGGACCGTCATTACCGCGACGGACCGTTCTGCACAACCGTCATGACGGCCATAGACCCTTGTCCTAAGGGTCTGTATTATTTTCCAAGTGTCCTCTGACGGACATCTACGACAGACCGTCACTACCACGACGGTCCGTCCTGCACAACTGTCATGACTGTCAGAGACCTCTCTCCTAAGGGTCTCCATTTTTTCTAAGTGCCCCACGACGGACATCTACGACGGACCGTCATTATTAGAACGGTCCGTCCTGCTTATCCGTCATAACTGTCAGAGACTTTCCATCAGGGGTCTCCACATAAACATCGTTGAAGTAAGACATGACGGACCCCATAACGGTCCGTCATACTCACGATGAGTCGTCACCTGGTTCGTAATGTTTGACTGATATTGCACAGATGTCATTACAACTTCGCTCTTATGTGTATTTTGTGTCCTTTTTGCTTGTCTTGTTTTCTCTTTCTAGTACATATAATGATTCTTTACAGGTACTATCTCTAATGGCACCGAAACAAGATCGAGTTTACGCACGTGGGAGTTCAAAGTCTGTTGCCCCGTCTGCCCAACTGGTTATAGGCTCTGATGATGAGCATGATCCCGAGTACGTGCCCCCAGGCACTGCCACTCCAGCACGAGCTGCACGAGCAACCAGAGCTACGCCCAAAAAGGTGGCATCCAGCGTAATCACTTCCTTCAAGTCTGATGAGGAGTGCACATTGACCGTCACACCTTCTGGGTCATCTACACAAGAAGAAGGAGCATCTGGTTCCTTAGGAGTTTCTTGGTCGAAGGAAGCCTCCGGATCCGCAGAAGTCCCTACACCCGTCAGAACTGCACAGTCTGCCTCATCTGATGAGGCTGACAGTCTTAATTCCATTCAGGCTCACGACTGGTGCTCTTGCCCCAGTTGCCGACCAGTCCAACCGGTGGTGTGTCGAATGGCAATACAAAGTGTTTTCAGTCACCAAGTTTCTAAATGATAAAGGTGTCATGACAAGGACCCTTACACTGGAGAGGCGGGTCCTTATGGGAAGTCTCCCCACCATGACGGATATCCACACTCTCTTCACCATAAACTGTCTAGAGCGGACAACTCGTTATTTGGGCCACTACAGTGAGGAGTTGGTCCGAGATTTTTACGCCTCTTATGTGTCGACTCTGTGATTACAGATCGATAGGCGGGCTGCCCCCGCCAAATAGGCCCCCCTTGAGCACGTCAGAGTACGCGGCATACAGGTCAACATCTCCCTGCCAGTCATCCGCCGGTATCTATATGGTAAGGATGTTGATGCCAGGACCCCTCTCAGCGCGGAGTTTTACTACCGGTGGCAAATTGTTAAAGATGGCCAATTCTTGCGTGAGCCATCGCTGAGAGAGACCACCAAGAGGTGGATGGCCCTGCACTTATCTATAGATGGAGAGGGTGTCGACTAGGTACTGGAGCCGAAGGGAGACATCAGGAAGGCTATGTTTTTATGGTTTATTGTCCGCCATTGCCTCTCTACCACGGTTGCTGATAAAATAGTTACATGGGATCGCGCAGTTCTGATGGAAGCGATGATAGCCAGGTTTGAGGCTGACTTCGCTTGGCTTCTATAGGAGGTCATGCACGAGAGGGCTTACAAGGTCACAACTACTTACCCTTTTCCGTGTATGATATTTTTCTTTATGCAGGTCCGCCGGTGTGCCCATCTGGCACATTGATCATCTCAAGACTCCGCTGGGCACTGTTGATATCGGCCATATCAAGGATGAGGCCAATTAGTTGGCTCCACGCAGAGGACCATGTCCAGAGGTGCCTCCACATGGTGAGAATTCTGCTGACATTGTAGTGCATGATCGAACGGCTACGCAGGCTGCTTCCAAAGCCACTGACACTACCCCGGTCGAGTCTATCCTGGGTAGTAGCACTGCCCCTAGCTCCTCTCGCTCAGCCCCTTTCCCCGCTCTGGTCCCTCTTGCTAGGGTCCAGAAACTAGAGGCTCAGATGGCCACACTTCTGCATCACATCTAGCATTGGATGCAGAGGTCTATTGCTGAGCCGAAGAAGCGCTTGGAGCGTAAGATGGCGCAGTACACAGAGCGGAAGATCGCTAAGGTACATCAGCGCTTAGACGCTTTTGAGTTGCCGGTGCTAGCTCAGCCAGCCCCTCAGGTGGACGTGTCGACCCTTCAGGCTGCGTTTGAGAGTTTGCGAGCTGATATTGATATGATCCTAGAGGCTAGGGTTCCTGAGTCTGAGGCCCCTTTTGGAGAGCCTGCTGAGGACATGGTGTTGACTTTCTTATTCTCCAGTTCTAAGATTCCACCACCTCCCCCTTGATATAATGCCAAGAGACGTAGGGTTCGAGAGGAAAATGAGGCTAGAGAAAAGAAGAAGGAGCGCTGAGAGATGGAGGCTGCGAGGAGAGCATTGATTGCTGATGAGGAGACGCGTCAAATTAGGGCTGTAGATTCAGCTGCTCGAGCATCTAGTTCCAGAGATGTGGAGATAGAGGGAGGCACTACTGATAGTGTTGTTGCTGACTACTGAGTGTGTCTAGACTACATAGGTAGTGAGATCCGGGGAACCGGACCCACCAGCTTGCTCATTACCGGCGCTTTGCGCCCCAGGTTTGATTCACCTACCACTCTTGTATTTCAGTTTTTTATGCATTGTGGACAATTGCATATCTTTTTGTTGGGGTGGGGTAAATGGAATGTGAGTGCTAGGGTAAAGTCTGAGTAGCCCAATTCACGATCCTCTTTTGGGGTTTTCTTGCCTGTGTTCTTTTTCCCCAAGAGACTGATTTTTTTTATTGTTGAACCGGCATGTCTTTATCTGGTGTACATAGTATAACTCTGAAGCATGATGGCTAAAAGTAAAAATGATATTCTGATGTAATGAAAATGATGAATGGCTAGGCACAGTAATTGATAAATGTGTGGCTCTAAGCATGACATAAAGATTCACCACTGCATGACCCTAAGTCTAAGACTCGAACTAGGTGTTTGATAATCTGGTAGAGTAATGAGATGTCAAGTGAGTGTAGGAAAATTTGAATAGTCCACTATTTGTAGTGAGCTAGAACTTGCCTGGTTAGTCCTGCTAAAAGTAAGTTGTAATAGAGAATTAGGAAAGGATCATAGGCCCTTGTTATATATAGCCAATTTTTAGCCTAAATAAATAAATAAATAAAACCGAATGAAATAAATCCCTCTTTGGTCCAAATGATTTGAGCTTGAAATAGACCTTTCTTTTTTATCCTAATTGATCTTTTTTTGGGAATAATGTGTTGGCCTTGGTCTCTCCTTGGACATGTGCACCTCATCTTATGCCAAAAGCATAAGTTAAGGGTGGCTAATGCAGTGAACAACCTTTTACGTGGCCCTGACCCAACATTGGGTATTGTGTACTTTGACTCATGGCAAAGCCATGAGTTGAGGGTGGCTATTATGAGAAATGCTCTGGAAAGTGGGGTTGAAAGAACAAAAGTAAAGTGACTCAAGAACCAGTTGAAAGAAAAGTGAAATAAAAAAAATATAATAAATACAAGCCAGAAAAGAAAAGAGTCACTTACACAAATGAACAAAGAAGGGAAAATAGCAAGGTGAAAGAATATGAGAAATTGGGCGAAATAATACGATAAAAAGTGGTACGTTTAGCTATTATGTCAAGGAGGGCGAAACGTCACTAAAGTATACCTAAATATACCCTACCTGACCCTGAGCCTATGTTACAAGCTAAGAAACTCCTATCGTGATCCTAAGAGTTGTATGGCGAACTTAAAGCAGTGACAATAAGGGCAAGCTTATGGCAATATGTATGAATGAGTTGTGAATTTGTTCTGAGAGTGAGTGTTGAAAAGTAATCCTTATACTCAAACTGAAATCATTGTGTGAAAAAATGAGGATGTTGTTTTGATGTGAGGACACTAGTTGCATTACAGGAAATATTAGTACCTCGGTGAGAAATTGAAGAGGATAGGTGTCAGTGCGTGGTGAGTCTTTGACATGGTCTGATTCCACATAATTCAAGCCTAATAGTGATAACTTGCATAAACATGATGATACTGATCGGGATTGATTGCCAAATGATTGCGAAAGCTAAAATATCGATAATATTGTACAAAGATTATCTAGTGAGTCATAGTGTGTCGCTTGAGGACAAACAACGAATTTAAGTTGTGGGTGTTGATGTACCGTGGTTTCACGGTATTTTTAATGCTTTTTCCATAAGATTAGTATGAGTCCAAAAGCCTTTTTGTATTGATTTTTATGTAAGTTTCTCCTTATTTGCAGGAAATCTTTCCAAAGATGAACGCGGAAGTTTTTGAGCGAGAAATGCAGAAGAGACCACCTACGGAGCCCACGACGGTCCGTCGAGATTGTGACGGTTCGTAGGTGGCATCGTAGTGAAGCTACTGAAGGAAGATGGAGAAGTCTGACCTAGTGTGGGATTACGGAAGTCCACGACAGACCGTCATATCCACAACGGTCTGTCTTGCTGGTTCGTAGTAATAATCAGAAAGTAGTCCAGTACCCAAATTCCAAGAAGTTTAAGACCCTCGACGGACCGTCGTGCTTGGAATAGTCTGTCATACCTATTCGTTGAGGGTAATGAAGAAAGCAGCAGAAGAATTTGTGAACTATGGGACGAAGGAGGCCATGACGGCCCGTCGTGACCACGACGGTCCGTCACGAGGTCCGTCGACCCAGACGCGTTTCAACAGATTTTTAGTAATTAGAATCCTTCTTGTATTAGGTTTTTGTTTTTATAAATAGTTTGAAAAACCTCGTTTTTGGGGTTAGACTTTTCGATAGTTAGAATTTTCAATAGTTAGACTTTTGGATAAGTTTTAGTTCTCTTGTTCAAGTATTGTAGGATTTATTTCAGTAATTGTTACACTTTTTCTGGAATTGATTGTTGGTACTTTTGTTGATTAATCAAGTGAATTTTTGGATTTTATTCTTTCTCATTAAAGTAAGTGCATAAATTCTAATGTTAAATATATGAATAGTGTGATTATGACTATGGGTAACTAAACTCCATAACTAGGGTTGTGGGAACCATGGGTGAATAATGAGGTAAAATCTAACTAAAAAAGCAATTCTAGAATAGTGTATTGCATGTATTAATAATTCTTTCATTTAGAAGTCTTTTTAATGGATGGCCAATGTTAGAACTCGCCTTAATGCTACTTGCCGGACCAAGGAGGTAAGTAATAGGAAAAGGATTATCAACATAGATTTAGTGTATACTATCTAATAGGCTAGTGTCCATTGGTACGAGGTAATAACTTAGTCAAATATCGAATACAATGCTTAATATGAGGTAAAGGTAAGGGTTAGTATAGCAACACACTTAGTCAGACCAAGGTGCGGAGTGAAATTTTCTAGATGACGGACCAAGGATTTAGAGATACATAACTTATCACTTTACATCCAAGATGCTAGGAAAGAATTGTTATAGTTAGAATTATCAAGTTAGAAACCTGTGGGGAACACTTTAGCCCTAGTTACTTTTATTAATTGATTAAGCTCCAAGATTTATCTGTTAGTAGTTTACTTTAATTTAGTTAATTATTTTCATTAATTTAGACATAAAACCCCCCTTTATTGTCTTTTGTTTTCTAGGGAAATAATTGACTAAATAATAGTAATAATAGAATAAAGTTAAGTCAGAACTATTTTCCTCGTGGAAACGATCCCAACCTCATTAGTTGGGTTCGTTACTTGATACGACCGCTTTACTTCTTATTTGAGAAGTCGGTTTGAGCGTATCACTTCTTAACTTTTAAACTCTTAACTTCTTTGATTTTTCTTTGGTGCTCCTTAACATTTAAACTCTTAACTTCTTTGACTTTGAACCTAAATTTCCCTAAATTGGATCATGGATTCAAGGCTCATGATATCATATTTATGAGTGATTTCATGATGTTTAGATGTACCTTAAAGTGTTAGAATAAATTACGAAACACAGGTACATCACTTAGGAATTACTACAAAAAGATTGAGGAAGAATGAGTTGAACTGGCATTCTTAGAGGCATGGGGAGCCAGGCCCTAAACATCAGAGAATATGCTGGGGTGCACTGGCTGGCGTGGAGCCCAAAGCCAAAACTTTACCCCTTTACCCAGGCGTTCTTAACATTTATTGTCAATTTTCATCTCTAAACCCCCTAAACTTAACTGGTTCTTTACCCAAATGCTCAGGATCATTAATACATTGAACTTTCAAAAGATCTAACTCGAAAATCCTCCCGGAAACACGAAAAAAATCAACATGAGGATTCGACAACACAACCTATCAAGAACTTAACTTATTTAAATAATGTTTTTTAAGAACTCACTCACTTTTCATTCAATCGATATAAAATCAGTAAATAAAAATAATATTGGCGTGTGGGTTAACTAATCCAACACTAGATGATCTCACATACCCTGTAGGGATCACCCCCTATGAATTCCACTCGCAAAGCTTGGAGGTTCTCGGTGTTTTTTTTTATTTCTATCCTAGTCTCTCTTCTTTTCTCTCTACTCCAAGACCTAGCATGAAATCCTTCCTTTCTAAACTTAACAAATTTTTTTTTACCACAAAGACCTTCCTAAAACGAATTAGGAACTTAATTAGAGAAAAGACTAGTTTGCCCTTCCTTAAATCTGAAATTTGACTTTCCTCAATCCAACAACCCAACTTCTGAAAGGCATAACTCACTCGTACAAAATAAAAATCACGCAAACTTTGCGGCGTTAGAATGACCTTTCTAAGGGATTTACAACCATATAAAAAACCACTCCTAACTCATCCTGAACTAGGAGTTATGGTCATTTGAAAATGACTAGAACTCCCTTTTCTAGATTAGACGAGTTTTCAAGATTTCCTTATTCTTTTCAAAAATAAGTATTCCCAAATTTTAGACTCTATCTAGTAGTTTCTAGGTGTAAGATGTTACAATATCTCCCCCTTGGGAATATTCGTCCTAGAATGAGATTTATTTTAGTATGCTAAGGTTAGAGACATCAACTTCAACACATAACAAGCAAAAGCAAGTAACAACATGCTTACTCATAATTTAGATAGTACTAAGAAGAGACATAGTACCTTGATATGTATTTTCTCTTGATTCAAAGAGATTTGGATATCTCTTCTTCATATCCTCTTGATCTTCCCAAGTAGCTTATTCAACAAATTGGTTCCTCCAAAGGACCTTGACTGAAGCTATTTCCTTTGTTCTCAACTTGCGAACATGATGATCTAAAATTTGAACTGGAAATTCCTCATTAGATAAATCCCAACATTTTATGTTTGTATAATAAATGAAGGATTTCCATTCACTTCTTCAACATGGAGACGTTAAATACCGGATGAACCGCTGCTAACGCTTGTGGTATCTCTAACCTCTTGGATATTCTATAAGGACCAATATATTGGGAACTAATCTACCCCTTCTACCAAATCTCATAACACCCTTCATGGGTGAAACTTTACAAGTAACTCAATCATCTACCTCAAACTCTAACACCATTATCATAACATCAATGTAGGATTTATAGTGACTATATGATGTAACAAATATCTCTTGAATGACGTTCATTTCTTTCCTAGCTTGATGGTCTAACTGTTGTCCTATCAGTACTGCTTCACCAACTTTAAACTATCCAAAAGGAGATCTACATCTCCTTCCATAAAGAGCTTCATAAGGAGCAATTTGAATGGTAGAATGATAACTATTATTGTATGAACTCCATGTTAAATAGGTGATCATCCTAATTATCCTTGAAACCAATAACACAATTCACCTTCATACCTCAAAACACCATATCCCCCTTGTTGAAAATACCCTACTTTTTTCTTATGAATATTTATCCTTTACTACAAGCAGGGTAGGGTTTTGGTTTTTCTCGCCTTTTATTTCTACACTAATGATGATTTAGACTCAGTTATCACCACTACTCCACCTTATGTGGAATCCATTAATCGAACTCCGAATCAATCAAGTCTATACATCTCTTGTCGTAAATCCTTCTTACCTTCCGCAAAATGAGTGGTACTGCCCACATACATTCTTCCTTTCCTCAGATTAAGCTCTTTATAATTGTAGCCTATTGAAGAATATTGTGATCAGTGAACACACCCACGTGAACACCATAAAGACGCCCTATATTCAAAGGAAAATATTAAGGATAAAACTCTAAGTCATGGGTTGGGTAATTCTTCTCAAAAACTTTCAACAGTCTTGAGGTATAATCAATAACCTTGCCATTCTGCATTAACTCACAACCCAAACCAACTCGATATGGATCATAATACAAATCAAACACTTGCTACGTTCTGGGATGGTCCACACTTGGAAGTAGTCAAACTCTTATTCAATTCCTTAATGTTTTCCTCACAAACTTCGGATGATTGAATCTTAACTACCTTCTAAGTTAACTTGGTCAAATAAAACCCTTATCGAGAAAATCCTTCAACTTCTATTTCAACTCTTTAAAATTTGCCAGTGCCATTTTGTATGTAGGAATAGAGATATGACAAAGGTCTACAATGATATTTATGCAGAAGTCTACTCTTTCTCAAGAAGGACTCTAGGTAGATCATTTCGAAAGACTTTTGGAAACTCTTTTACTACTGAACCTGAAATTGACTAAATAGGAGGTACCTCAACACTTGAAACATTAACTTAGACTAAATGATGGACACAAACCATTGAAACTAACTTTCTTGCGTTAAGGCACGAAAAGAGACGACCCTTAAACACAATAATCCATTATATAACTAGCTCATTTGGAATGGGAAACTTTATAAATCGAATTCTACAATATATGGAGGCATAACAGGCGTGAAGCCAATCATTACCAGAATAATATCAAATTTACCATGTCTAACTTAATTGAATCAGCCATGGTTTCCTTGTTATTTATGGACATGAAACAATCATGATACATTCTCTTAGGTAGAATAGACTCCCTAACATGTGGAGAAACACTTAATGGTTCACATACCCAGGAATAACATTAAAATTCATAGCAGCATATGGAGTTAAAAAATATTAACTTTCTCATGGATTTATCTATGCATAAAGAGTAAAGTCAAAGACTTCAATCATACAAAAGATGACATCCGACGAATCCTCTTGCCCTTTGTAACTGTTGATAGCATCTAAGAGGTTTGTTTACCTACCAATACCTGAATTAGCTCCTCCACGTGCAACTCTGCCTAGTGGAGCAACTAAAGGAGGCTTGTCTTTATTTCCCCTATTACCATTACCTTACATGTTCGCATGACACTCCATTATAAAGTGACCCTCTTGTCCGCACTTGAAGCAACCTGTCAGCCCATCCCGACAATTACCTTGGTGTTTTCTACAAAACCTAGCACATGTAGGAGAATTACTACCCCTTTGTACCAAACTGCCTTGAGAATAAGCAGGTTTAGCTTTGAAACTAAAGGAATTCTTACTAATGTACTCATGTTTTTTTATGTGCATGTGCAAAAGTATATGGTTGAGCAAGCCCCTGTTGTTTCTGTTGGAGGGATGACTAGTTCGCATTAGTCTTTTGTTGCATAAAATCATTCCCTGATGTATTAGCTATCTTATTCTTATAGTTTTCTCTATCATTTAGTTTATCCTCCTTGGCTTGATGTACATTTATCATAAGCCTTGCTCGGTCCAAATCCGCTATCAGCACAACTGCTTTACCTTCCTTGCTTGAGTGAAGAGATAACTATCACGACCCAAAGTGCACCTTAGAAGCTAGGGCATCCTTAAGTCGCCACACAACGTACCTGACATCTCAAAGGTTTTATAAAAGATCTTAGACATCATTCATTATATATATATATA
>NC_028639.1:28681468-28703170 GCF_001406875.1 Solanum pennellii | reverse complement strand
TATATATATATATATATATATATATATATATATATATATATATGATAAGTAGTGCAGATTTAAAACATTTCACAAGAATAGCCAATATTTTTTTTGTAGAAACATAAGAAAGAGTAAGTCACTTCATAGACATGCTCGGCACATGAAAATCTTAGGGTCACGGCCCATACATCAATAAAATGGATAACAAAAAACTATTACAATGTCTTTTTTGGAATACGAAACAAAACATAACTATATCCTCGAATCATGTGAGGACATACCAAATTGTCTTGCGAGAATGTTATCCAAGCTTTACTTCCAAGAGACTCCTCAATTGCAACCTACACTTGCTGAAATAAACAACATATGGAATTAGTAAATTGAATTCACTAAGCATGGTGACATGAAATAAAACCATGCTAAAATGGACATTCACATTATACATAATTTTTATGCTCTTTTGATAGTAATCTCATAAAATAAGTATAAGAACCACTTTCAAAACAACATACACCTATAAAACATACTCCAAGTAATCCATAAGAGACAACCATAAAAATTTAGAAGACCTATAAGCATTTTAACTTCCTTCGAAAGGTTATCCTAAGATTTAATAAAGTAAGTAAATAAGAGACCTCCCATACACCCTCTTCAAGTACAACTAAGCAATCCTTAGGAATACCTAAAGTAAGATTATCCTATGCAATACAATAATAAATAGTTCGATATTCATTATGTAACCTCCGTTTCATCATTTAGACTCTCCGCCTCGAGTTACTCAAGGACTCACCTAAGTAAGACATGAAGAGACCATCCATATAGCCTCTTCAAGCCTACCTAAGCAATCCTCAAAGCAGCCTAGGTGAGAACCTTTCTATTCATCATACATTATCTGAGTCAACAATATTCATTAAGACATTTAAGAGACATTCACCAATTAGAGGACTTCACATAATGGTCTTGGAGGACCTAGGGAACCTCATCCTAGCATCTTCGAAGCCTACTCATGCCATGTATAGATAGTGTGCCATTCCACTACCTACACATTGTACAAATTCTCCAATATTATATTGCATCCCACATGATGACAATATGCATTAACCTACATAGACCACACTAGCTAGGTTTGGAATCCGAAGTCTACCCCTACTCCGAGTAGGGTGTTCTACTTGAAAAAGGTAGTACTAGGACACATCCCATGTTGGCACATGGTTAAGGACTATCAAAAGTTCTCTTTGTACTCTAGTATCATCTTAAGTAGAGCCACTAACACAACCATATTCGTTCAGTGCTTTGCCTTGTTCTCATAGAGTAAGTTCATTCACATAAAGGCATTGAGAAGGGACAATTTCTTTGTCTTACCAAATCATAATACCCCTACCAAGGATGGGTCTACAAGGGCTTCCCCTCAAGGTCAAGAAGCATAACTTTTATGACTTCCTTTGATATGGCTTCATGCCATTCCAGCCAACCTATCCTTAAGTCCATCATTCCACTAAAGAAAGATTACCACTAAGGCATTTCACATCAAATTTTATATTAACCTTCTTTTCTTTATTCAAGATTCTATATTAGTCATCCTTAGAAGAGCATCGTCTTAGGTCTACCGATCCTAGACTTTCATTCATCATTCATTCATACATACATTACATGACAAAGGTGCTTAAGTCTAATAACTCATGAGTTCACATTCACATATATTTCATGTATCAGGTAGAGGGACCTAATTCTAACAATAAAGGTCACAATGGACGTCGATTGACCGACGATCCGTCTATTGTGGTGTCGTCTATGGTCAGTGTAGTTTCCTGCACGTTTACACTTAACTCCAATTAATTAATTAAGGGTTTAGGTGGTTAGTTAGGATTTAAGGGAAGTCTAATTAACTTAATTAACCCCCCATATAAAGCCCCCAATCCCATTAGTCTAATGACAACTCTCAAAATAAAACTCTCTCCGTTCTCTCTTCTTTCTCTCTCTATTGGAATACACCATTTAAGACAAGCTAGGGGAGGGATTTGGGGCTATAAAGGGATTATTTGACCATAAATTCTTCATCAAACATTAAGGTATTGGATATAATTCACCTTTGAGACCTCTTTCCTCAAAGGGTTCCTTCATAGAATTTTCAAAAGTTGAGTTTTCATGTGGGTCTTTCTCAATCTCGAAAATTATAAAATGAATTAGTTTGTTTATTATTATATTGGATAATATGAATTTATTAACATGTTTTAAAACCTAATTATTATATATCTTGATGGTTTGGTCTAGTTTTGTAGAAGATGACCCTTAATCCTTAACCCTAGGTTTGATCTTGATATGAATTAGCTTGTATTTGATTCAAAATAACTTGGTTATTGGTTGAATTTCTATTAGATGATGTTTTTATATTAATCATGAATAAATTAGGGTGATTTGAAGTCTTTCATGCTAGTTCATGAGAAGATGATTTAGGTTAAGAAGTGAATTGACCTATGTATCTTGTCTTAAGCTATCATTTTATATTAAATTGTGATGTAGTGATTCTTCTAGCGTTGTTATCATGTTGATTAGTGATTTATGATGATATATACCCAAATTGAGTTTAATTGAGGGTTTATAGTAAGACTTTGATGATGAACTATGAAGGAGACTTGGTAAGTCTTATGATCTCTATCTTTTACTTCAAAATACATTAAATTATGATAAAGTCATGATTTTGTATTAGTGTATGCCTTGTATTAGGATTGATAAGATTGTATGATGTTGAATTGAAATGTCTTGATTATGATTGTGAAGTTTATTCTGATGTAACTGATATATGGATGGTGAATGATTTACCAATATGCCTTATGATGATATGAAATGTTAATGTGCTATACTCACCTATATGAATTGTAATGAAAGGACTTATACTCATGAATTTCATATTGAGCTATGATGATGATGATTTTATACAAGGGTTTAGACCCTATGACCTAAACTAAGCTACGATTGACAATAAAGGGTTAAGGAATTTTCAGAAAGGGAGTCTAGCTTAGAACCTAGTGAGCTAGAGCAAGGAGTGTCCTTTCCCACATTGGGAAGGTAGGATCACTAATGTACTATTGAGATTAAAGACTTCAATTCATGTATAATAAAGAGAGTCCGAACTATATCTGCTAGTTCTTGATCTGTGTTGCCCACATCGGAATACTAGCTAGTGTTTTCACGTAGTTTCCATGTTTCATGCTGTGGTACTACCTTCGCAAGTAGTATGCGTTCTTTCAATGTAGGATTTTATGACACCGAATTACACATTAGCTTATGTGGTCTATGTCGGTTAGGGCAAGATGTTCCCAAAATGTAAAATGAACTAAAGGGTTGAACTCTAACTATGATAACCTAAGGGGTGTAGCTTAGTCTAGGTAGGGGTATGGGACTATACCTAAGCATTGCACTAGTTAGCCTTGAGGGGATTCTTAGGAGGATTTTCTTATGTATGATTATGCTTAAAATGTTATCTGACATGTATATGATGAACTCGAACATTGTGGATACTATATGGTTATTAGTTCACTTTTGAAAATGTGTTGGTTTATATTGTTAAAGTAAGATGGTATGTACACCTAAATTCCATGTTATGTGAAGTAGGATGTTAGTCATGATTCTTGCTGGGTTACTTGATTAAGTAAGGTTATAGGGATTTACTTGGTCATTGCACTTGTAGATTTGATAGGGGTTCATGGGTAAATTACATACTTTAATTATGTTTAAATGTACTCTTATTCATGCTTATTGTTAATATGACTTGATGATAGAGTTACTTGAGTATATATCTACTCATATGGTATGAATGATTGACTTGAATAGGCTTGATGTTGTAGTTCTTGTAATGTACATGGCAATGACTTAATGAATATGCAATATTGATTGGTATGGTCTTGTTGAATGTGCATAAAAGTTTTGAATGGAAAGTGCATACTTTATGAAATGTCCCTTTTCTTAGCATGATTTCAAAGTATTTGTGGATATAGTCTCATTATTAGTACAAGTGGCGTACTAACCCCATTTCTTCCTTTTCCCAAATATTTTAGGTTCCAGTCGTTGAAGTATTTTGGAAGGCGATCTGAAGAAGGTTTGGATTTCTCATTCATCCAAGTAGAGTTGGTCCTCAATTTCCGAGGGCGATGACACTATCAACCTTAAGGAATTGTTATGAGTTTTAAGACTCTTTCATTTCTTTCCTTTCAATTTAGTAGTATACATTGTATGGCCTATAATTGGTCTTATTTGATAAATATATGGGCTAGGCAAAAATGGGATATACTTATAGTAGATGGTTATGAGATGAGACGACTATTATGACTATGATACTTTCTATATATATATATATTTATGTGCAATAAAAGTAGAACACTAAGTACTCTTCCTATACGAAAGGTCTATGTATACTCGATATATATATGTTTTGTGTATGTAGAGGTCTATGTGATCCTCCATGTAGAAGTAATGAAAAGTTTTAATTTTTTTTCTAAATTTGACCTATGAATGTAATGATGTAAACTAAGATCCTGGTCTTAGTCGTCAAAGAGGACGACGACCCCAATTTTGTGTAGAGGGTAAACCCATATGTCACAAACTTGGTATCAGAGAATGAGGTTGAATTATATTTGAGTAAATGTATCTCTCAACCACGTCTTTGTAAGTTCATATTCATAATTGTGAAGCACGACACACTTATGGATAGGAATCTACGTGATTCTTAGGGAACTCTCACTCTCTTGGAAATCTAATATCGTGCAAATAGATTATACTTATTATGTTCTTTTGCATCTAATCCTTTCATTGTGATTGTAGGTAATGAATACTCGAAGGAATGCGGCATGAAGACTTGAAGAAGAGATTGCCAATGCGTGAGCTCCTCCCCGTGGTGATCAAGTTCCTCCTCTTGAGGAAGGTGAGAATGATGACCAAGCCCCGGTGAATCCTCTACCTTTGAAGGATGAGAACGTAAGGAACGCTCTTTTCAAGGCCAAATCCATTACTACCCAAGCACAAGCCGCCAACGCTCAAGCACAAGCCATGATGGCCCAAGCTAATCGGGAAGATGTATCCAAAGCTCATCAACAAGTTCCTACTATTGCCTCACATTTAAGGAATTTCACTTGTATGAATCCTCCTACTTTCTACAGGTCGAAGGTTGAAGAAGACCCCAAAGAGTTCATCGATGAAGTCTACAAGATACTCTTGGCTATAGGGTTTCCTACTAGTGAGAAGACCGAGTTAGCAACTTATCAAATCAAGAATGTGGCTCAATCATGGTATGTCCAATGGAGGGATAATAGGCCATTAATGGGTGGTCCAGTGACTAAGGATATCTTCAAGAAGGCTTTTCTTGATCGGTTCTTTCCTAGGGAGATGAGGGAAGCTAAAGTGGTGGATTTCATCAACCATCGTAACGAGGTATGAGTGTTCATGAATACTCCTCGAAATTTTCTAAATTGTCAAATATGCTACTTCTTTGGATTTTGATCCTAGAGATTAAATGAGTCGCTTTGTGACGGGGGTGTCAGATGATTTGCAAGAGGAGTATCATTTGGAAATGCTACATGACAACATGATTATTTCCCGTCGTATGGTGAACGCCAAACATCTGGAAGAGACAAGGGCTAAGACGAAGACTAGACATGCTAAGAGGGCGAGATCTTTTGATTAAGGTTCTTCAAATAATAGGCTTGAGATACAACACACGCCAAGATTTAGGAAGCGGGTTTCTAATCATGTTCCTTTCAAGTTCCCTACGGCTAGTGGTTGTAGGGAATCTAACCCTAAGACTAAGAAGGGAAAGGGCACTAGTTCACCAACCGAAAATCCAACTTATGGAAAGTGTGGCAAGAAGCACTATGGTGATTATCTTAAGGGGATAGACAATTGTCAACATTGTTGTGATAAAAGTGGGCAAAAGGTTAGGGATTGCTCGAACGTGAGGGTCCAAGACAAGTGTAGAGGATAAGTACAAGCAAGTGGTTCAAATGAGGCTCCAAAGAAGAACCGCTTCTATGCTCTCGACTCTAAGGGTGAGCAAGAGAATTCTTCGAACGTGGTTACCGGTATGTTGAAATTCTTCTCTATTGATGTATATGCCTTGTTTTATCCCGATGCTACTGTATCATTTGTTACCCCTCTAATAGCCAAAAAGTTTAAAATTTTTCCCGATTTTTTGCATGAACCTTTTATTGTGTCTACTCCGGTGGGTGAGTCTGCTGCTTCACAAAAGGTGTATAGAAATTGTCCAATAATGTTGCCCAATAGAGTTTCTTATGTTGAACTTTTTGAGCTTGATATATTTTATTTTAATGTCATTTTGGGTATGGAATAGTTACATTCTTGCTTTTCCTCTATTTATTGTTGAATGAGGGTGGTGAAGTTTAACTTTCCAAATGATCCTGTTGTAGAATGGAAGGGGGGAAATTCTATTTGGAGAGGTCGTATCATCTCTTGTCTAAAAGCATGCAAAATGATCTCTAAAGGTTCTCTATACCATATTTTGAGAGTACATGATTTAGACTCCGAAATTCCTCCCATTGAGTCATTCCCCGTTGTGAGTGAATTTTTGGAGGTCTTTCCTAATGATCTTATCGGTATTCCTCCCAAACGGAAAATTGATTTTGGTATCGATTTGCTACCAAGTACAAATCCCATTTCAATTCCTCCTAATCGGATGGCTCCGGCCTAATTGAACGAGTTGAAGGCTCAAGTCAAAGATTTACTAGACAAAGGCTTCATTAGACCTAGTATTTATCCATGGGATGCTTCGGTTTTGCTTGTGAAGAAGAAGGATGGGTCCTTAAGAATGTGTATTGATTATCGCCAACTCAATAAAATCACTATTAAGAATAAGTAACCTCTCCCTTGGATTGACGAATTGTTTGATCAACTCCAAGGGGCAAGCTACTTTTCTAAGATTGACTTGAGATCGGGGTATCATCAACTTAGGGTGAGAGGTGAGGATATAAAAAAATGCAATTTCAAACTAGATATGGTAATTATGAGTTCTTATTAATGTCCTTTGGTCTCACAAATGCTCTGGCGGTGTTTATGGACCTAATGAATAGGGTGTTTTGAAGTTACCTAGATTCATTTGTCATTATCGTCATTGATAACATCTTGGTATACCCAGAAAATAAGGGTGATCACATGAACCATTTGACGATGGTGTTACAAGTACTTAAAGAACATCCATTATTTTCCAAGTATAACAAATGTGTGTTTTGGTTGAGGTCGTGATATCTCTTTGTCATATCATCTTTAGTGAGGTAGTTGAGGTTGATCCAAGGAAAAATGAGGCGGTGAGAAATTAGCCTAGAGCATTGACACCAAGCGACATTAGAAGTTTCTTGGGTTTAGCAGGTTATTATCAGAGGTTTGTGGATGGTTTTGCGTCCATTGCATCTCCCTTGACTACTTTGACCCAAAAGTGTAAGAAATTGGAGTGGTCGGAGGCATGTGGGGAAGCTTCCAAATGTTGAAATATAGGCTTACTTCTGCACCAGTGTTGACTCTACCAGAGGGTACAAAGGGTTTTGCTTTGCATTATGACGCATCCCGTGTGGTTTAGGGTGTGTGATTATGCAACATGGGAAGGTGACTGCCTATGCTTCTAGCCAACTTAAGGTGCATGAGAGAATCTATCAAAATCACGACCTTAAGTTAGAGGCCGTGGTATTTGCCTTAAAAATATGGAGGCATTACTTGTATGGTGTCCATGTCGATGTCTATATTGACCATAAGAGTCTCCTATATGTGTTTACACAAAAGGAGTTGAATCTCCAACAAAGAAGGTAGTTGAAATTGTTTAAATATTATGGCATGAGTGTCCTATATCACCCCAACAAGGCCAATTTGGTTTCGGATTCTCTAAGTCATTTGACTATGGGTAGTATGTCTCACATAGAAGAAGCCAAGAAAGACCTAGTGAAGGATCTACATAGGTTGGCTAGGTTAGGTGTGAAATTGAAAGATTCTTCGAATGGTGTTTTCATGGAACATCATAACTCTGAGTCATCATTGGTAGTTGAGGTGAAGTCAAAACAACACCATGATAAATGATTGATGAAGTTGAAGGAATCGGTCCTTGGCAAGCTTAATGAGGCATCCTTATTGGGGGGATTGTGTTTTGAGGTACCAAGGATATTGTGTGTTCCCAAGGTAGATAAGTTGTGGAACCGGATCTTTGAGGAAGCCCATGGGTCACGCTACTCCATTCATCCGGGTTCGATGAAAATGTACCATGTCCTTCGCGAAGTATTTTGGTGGGAAGGTTTGAAGAAGGACATAGAGGAGTTTGTTGCTAAGTGCCCAAATTGCCAACAAGTGAAAGACAAACATCAGAAGTCAGGTGGCTTGCTATATGAAATCCAAGTTCCTAATTGGTAGTGGGAAGATATCAATATGTTTTTTGTAGTTGGTTTACCTAGGACTCAAAGGCAATATGACTCTATATCTGTAGTTGTGGATAGGTTGACCAAATCCGCGCACTTTATTTCCGTCATGTCTACTTATTCGGCGGAAGATTATGCTAGGATATTCAAAGATGATATTGTGTGTCACCATGGTATTCCGTTATCCATCATATTGAATCGGGGTGCACAAGTGACATATAGGTTTTGGAGGTCATTCCAAGAAGGGTTTGGTACTAAGGTGAAGTTAATACCACTTTCAACCCCAAACGGATGGTCAAGAGGAGCGTACAATTCAAAACCTTGAGGATATGCTTAGGGCTTGTATTATTGATTTCAAAGGAACTTGGGATAAGCATTTGCCTTTGGTGGAGTTTTCTTATGATAATAGTTTTCATTCATCCATCACCATGTCTCCCTATGAAGCCTTGTATGGTAGGAGGAGTGGGTGAGTCTTCGCTTCTTGGTCCCGATTTGATTAGTAAGACATTAGAGAAAGTTCATATCATAATAAACCAGTTGCAAACGGCCTATAGTCGGCAAAAGTCTTATGCTGATTATAGGAGAAGGGGTTTGCAGTTTGAAGAAGGTGATAAGGTGTATTTGAAAATTTCAGCTATGAAAGTGGTGGTTAGATTTTGCAAGAAAGGGAAGTTGAGTCCTCGTTATTTGGGTCCCTATGAAATCTTTCAAAAGGTTAGTAAGGTTGCCTATGAATTGAAACTTCCTAGTTAATTGGCTTCGGTTCATCCGATTTTCCATGTTTCCATGCTTAAGAAGTGTATCGGTGATCCCGACTCTAATCTTTCAATTAAGGGTCTTGGTGTGAAGGATCACCTCTCTTATGAGGAATTCTGGTTCAAATTATTTATAGGCAAGTCAGGAAGTGAAGGATTAAAGAGTTGGCTTCCGTAACGGTGTTATGGAAGAATCACCTAGTTGAGGGTGTAAACTCGGAGGCCAAGGCCGACATGAAGTCCCGTTACCCTCATCTTTTTGATAACTAAGATCAATAGTTCTTACTTATAATGAAAATAATGATTAAAATTGAAGTTGCTTTGATTTTGGTAATGTTTTGCAAAATGTGCATTTTTGAATAGCTTTAAAGTGACTTACAGTGAAGTTGTGCAATTGAACCTGAAATTTTTCTCTTTGGATTATTTGAGTTATCTTGTACATTTTTATATGGTGAATCTTTATGAAATTATATGTAGCATGTTGGTAAGTTGAACTTTTACATAATTGACTCATAAATGCTATGCTGAGCTCTTGATGATGTGAGAAAGATATTCCTCATACTCTAATGTTGAGCCTTATGTCTGGTAATTGAAGTTTTGAATGGCCTTGTATAAGGGATTTGGTTTATGTTGTTATGTATTGTTGTTGGTTGGGCTGCTACTCTTGAGTCTATTCCTTCCATCTAAAGATTTTTCCTATCACTCGGAGACGAATGTTCCTAAGGGGGGATAATGTAACACCTCGAAAATCCAAAACGTGTCTTAAACCCTAACATAACTGTCATAACGTCTAGACACTATTTTAAGGCCTATTTTAATGTTTACAAGTCATTTAGGAAGTTTAGAAACCAAAACGTCCAAGAACGTCCATGACGTCTTGAAAGTAGTTCAAGGAGGTACTATCGTGCCTAAGCCTATTTGACTAGCTTTTAGGAGTCAGAAAATGATGAAAATTGGTGGACGGGCTTCTAACATGTTAAGTTAATTCATGGTCGAAACGTCCGGGTACGACTCCTCAAGGACCAACAAGGGCCCTTGAGGAGGACCCTTGCAAGAATAGGCAAAAACTGACAAAAGACAGTGTCACCAATGGATGCCACAGATGGGCCATTGGTGAATATATGAGGCGTCGATGCCGCCGTCTATGGTCAGTTAGACAAAGTCTTGGAAAGGTAAGTTTTCATAGTCTCTAACCAAGACGCTGAATGTGCAGCACGGAAGGGCACTATGGCCGTTGATTGATCCACAATCCATTGATTGTGGTGTCGTCTGTAGTCACTGTAATTTCCTGGCCGTTTTCAGTTAACTCCAATTAATTAATTAAGGGGTTATGGTTATTTATGGATTAAGGGAATTCTAATTAACTTAATTAACCTCCCATATAAAGACCCCAACCCCATTAGTCTAATGACAACTCTCAAAACAAATACTCTCTTTTTTCTCTTTTCTTTCTCTCTATTGGAAGACAACAATGAAGACAAGCTAGGGGATGGATTTCGGGGCTGTAAAGAGACGATTTCACAATCAATTATTCATCAAATATTGTGGTATGGGATATAATTCACTTTTGAGACCTATTTCCTCAAATGGTTCCTTCAAAGAATTTTCAAAAGTTGAGTTTTCATGTGGGTCTTTCTCAATCTCGAAAATTATGTTATGAATTGGTTTGTTTATGTATTCTATTGGATAATATGAATTGATAACGTGTATTCTAACCTAACTATGACATATCTTGATGGTTTGGTCTAGTTTTGAAGAAGATGACCCTTAACCCTTAACTCTAGGTTTGATCTTTATATGAATTACCTTGTATTTGATTCAATTTAACTTTGTTATTGGTTTAATTACTATTATATGATGTTTTTACATTAATAATTAAAAAATTAGGGTTATTTGTAGTCTTTCATGCTAGTTCTTGAGAAGATGACCTAGGTTAGGAAGTGAATTTACCTAAGTATCGTGTCTTAAGCTATGATCTAGTATTGAATTGTTATGTAGTAATTCTTCTTGCCTTGTTATCATGTTGATTATTGATTTATGATGATGTACACCCAAATTTGGTTGAATTGAGGGTTTATGGTAAGACCTTAATGATGAACTATGAATCTGACTTGGTAAGTCTTGTGATCTCTATCCCTTACATCAAAATGTGGTTAATTGTGATTAAGTTATGATGTTTTATTGGAGTATCCCTTGTATTTGGATTGATAGGATGGTATGATGTTGAATAGAAATGTCTTGATTATGGTTGTGAGGTTGATTAAGATGTAATGTTATAAGGATAGTGAATGATTTACTATTGTGCATTATCATGATATGAAATAGTAATATTGGTAACTTCACCTATATGAATTCTAATGCAAGGACTTATACTCGTGTAATTTGTATTGATCTATGATGATGATGATGTTATACAACGGTTAGAACCTATGACCTAAACTAAGCTATGATTGATAATAAAGTCTTAAAGATATTTCAAAAAGGGACCCTAGCTTAGCATCGAACTACCTAGAGTGACGAGTGTCCCTTCCCACATAGGGAAGGTAGGATCAGTAATGTACTCTTGAGATTGGTGACTACAATGCATGTATTATAAAGAGGGTACGAACTATATCTCCTAGTTCTTGAACCACGTTGCTCCAACAGAAATACTAGCTAGTGGATCCACGTAGTTGCTATGATTCATTTTTTGGTACTGCCTTGGTAAGTAGTACGCCTTCCTTTGGTGTAAGGTTTTATGACACCGGTTCCACGTTATCTCATGTGGTCTATGTATGTTAGGGAAAGATGTTCCCAAAAGGTAAAATGATCTCAACGATTGAACTCTCACGATGATAAACGAAGGGATCTAGCTTAGTCTAGATAGGGGTATGGGACTCTACCTAAGCATTGCACTAGTTAGCCTTGAGGGAAGTCTTAGGAGGATGTTCTTATGTATGATTATGCTGAAAATGTTATATGACATGTATATGATGAACTTTCACATTGTTGATACTATAGGTTTATTAGTTCACTTATGAATATATGTTGGTTTATATTGTTAAAGTAAGATGATATGTACACCTAAATTCCATGTTATGTGAAGTAGGATGTTAGTCATGATTCTTGTTGGGTTACTTGATTAAGTAAGGCTATGGGACTTTACTTGGTCATTGCACTTGTTGACTTGATAGGGGTTCATGGGTAATTGACTTGCTTTGGTTATGTGGAAATGTACTCTTATTCATTCATATTGTTAATATGACTTTATGATAGAGTTACTTGAGTGTGTATCTACTCATATGTTATGAATGATTTACTTTAATAGACTTGATGTTGTAGTTCTTGTAATGTATATGCCAAGGACTTAATGAATATGCAATATTGATTGGTATGGTCTTGTTAAATATTCATAAAGGTTTTAAATGAAAAGTGCATACTTTATGAAATGTCCCTTTTATTAGCATGATTTCAAAGTATGTGTGCATATGGTCTCATTCTTAGAACATGTGGCGTACTAACCCCATTTGTTCCTTTTCACCAATATTTTGTGTTCTGTTCGTTGAAGAGTTTTGGAAGGCGCCTTGAAGAAGTCTTGGATTTCTCATTAATCCAAGTAGGATAGTTCCTCCACTTTCGAGGGCGATACCACTATCTAGCTTATGGAGTTGTTATGAGTTTTAATACTCTTTGGTTTCTTTCCTTTCAATTGAGTACTATACATTTGTCTGACCTATATGTGGTCTTATTGGATTGATGTATGGGCTAGGCTCAAATTTGATATACTCTTAGTAGATGGTTATGAGATGAGATGACTACTATTACTATGATATTTTCTATATATATTTATGTGAAATAGAAGTAGAAGACTAAGTAATCTTCCTATACAAAGGCTCTATGTATACTTGATGTACATATATATATATATGTTGTGTGTATAAAGAGGTCTATGTAAACCTCCAAGTAGAAGTAATGAAAACTTTTAAATTCTCTACTAAATTTGACCTACAAAAGTAATATAAATTAAGAGGTTGGTCTTAGCCCTCAAAGAGGACGATGATGCTGGTTACGTCTAGAGGGGTAAACCCGGATGTGACAGCTTCATTTCATAAACCTATTACTTCTGTTTGAAAACTAGCCCGAAGTCTCTTCACTTGTTTAAATGTGAAAACATTTTTATCTTTTAGGGATTAGTTAGTACCCTTATATCTTTTGGGAATGAACTCAACTCTTTAATATTTCTTAACTTGTAACTTGATTCTTAAAACAAAGTTGGAAAGGTTTGTTAAATAGTCTTGGAAACTTTAAGAACTCACTTTGACTTGCTTCTTAACTTCGAGACTTGACTCTTTACTTCTTCGACTTTGATCTTAACTTTCCTTGAATTGGATTATGGATTCAAGGATTATGATCTCATGTTTATGGATGATTTATTTATGTATATATATACCTTAGATTGTTGGAATCAACCAAGAAATGTGGGTACATAACATAGGAACTAGTACAAAAATATAGGGATATAATGGAGTCTACAGGTGACATTGGCGCTGTGAGAGGCACGGAGCGCCAGAGAATGACGGACAGACTCTGGTGTGTTTCACTCTGGCTGGCGCTGCGTGGCATAGCCTATCAGACAGAGGTTGTCTTTAGGGGCTATACTAGGTGCCACGTGGCAAAGCCTATTAGACAGAGGTTGTCTTGAGAGGCTCAAGTAGGTCCAGCGCGCCAGGTCCTATCCAACGGGATTTTCAATATTTCTTCTCTGATTTTCATCTCTAAACCTTCCAACCCCCATGGATATTCCCCCATTTAGTATCACTAAAATTCTCAATACCCAATAGTATAGACTCGTAAAACAACCCGGAAGCATGAATCAAACAACCAAAGGTATACTACAAATGTACCAACAAAATTTCAAGGGTTTTTCATCTAGAACTTCAATGTTCATTATTCAATCTACTCTATTAGCGTTGAGTTAAACAAATTGTTTTTTGGGTGGAAGAAATCAACATAGAAATATCTCACATACCTCGATTGGGAACATCCCCGACGAATTCAAGTCGTGAAACCTTAGTGTTCATAAGAATTCTTAATCTTCCTCTTTTGTTCTCTTTTCTCCCAAGCCCTAAGCGTATTAAACTTTTCTAAAACTGAATTGAGGCTTATTTTTACCCCTAATAATCCCTTAAAACAAATTAGGAAATAGTATGGTGAAAAGACCACTTTACCCTTACGAAAATCTGGATTGGACATTCCTCAATCCAACAACCAAACTTCCGAATGGTATATCTCCCTCATACGATATCGAAAATGATCAAACTTGGTGGTGGTGGAAAGATCTCTCCAAGGAATTTCAAACCATATATAGAACTTATCCAAACTCATCCTTAGCTAGAAGTTATGACCGTTTGAAAATGACCGAAAAACCTACTTTTACAATTAGGAAATGTTCTAAGTTCTCCTATTCTTACCATAAATAACTCTTCTTAGTTTCTTTGATTAATCCGAGCTATTTCGGTTTGCGAGAAGTTACAAGTTTATAATAATATTAAATTGAATATGTCATTGTTTTATTTTTTATTTAATTTTTTAACTATTATTTAACCTTAAGAAGGAGTGATGACAACATCAAAATAGAGGTGATACAGATAATTTTTTTTCTTGTAAAGGATTATTTCTATGTTCGAGTAAAATGATGTTTCACTATTTTATAAGACATTGTTGAATTATTATTATCTATCTTTTAATACATTGCATAAAATAAACAATATATTGTATTTCACACTATATTTTATGAAATTTATGTTAAATCTTATCTACATTATATGAATTAGTAGCTATAATTTTATTGAATTTGTAGCAAAACATATATAATTGCCATGGAAATATTATTTATACACATTTTCTTATCAAATTATGAACTTTTAGATACAATTTATATCTTGTGACAATGAGGTGTGAAATTTTAGTTATCAAATATTACATTCGTAAGTATACATGTGCCCCCATAATTTCCACGTATAAAGAACATGGCTGAAAAAATTACCTTTTCGTAGCAAATAATTTTTATTAAGCTTCAATGATATATATTTCATGGCTAAAGGTATGAATTCTTAGCTGCAATAAGAAAATATTTGTGGCAAATACATTGAGTTATAGCTATGAATTTATAAAGAACATAACTAAATATGATATAATTGCCACAACATAAGTTATAGAATTAGATAAAAATTTCAAAAAATGGCAAATAAATTAGATCTTCGGCTACAATATAAGACTTGTGGCTACTATATAAATATAGCTATAAATTTTATTTATAGTGGCACAGGAGTAAAACAACATGCCATAAATTAATTTTTTTGTGGCAGAAACTTGTTTCTATTGCAGCTATAAACAAATTTTAGTATACAGTTACAAATATAATTTCTTACCCACATACCATGTAAAGAATGTAGCAAACTTTTAGCCAGCCTACATCTTTCTACGGATTCTACGAAATAAAATAATGTAGCTAAAGCATTTAGCTATGGAAAATTTTATATTGAGATACAATGTGTGTTGTAGCTTTAAAACATTTTCTTGTAGTGGCCTCTCGCAACTCACGGTGAAAGAACCCAAACACAACCCAACTCACTACTGGCGCATCCTCGACCCTATTCTTTTTCCATTGGACGAACCATATTCTAGCAACATCCTTCATTTCGGTTTGCATCTAGTTCCACCCTCTCCGCCTCAGCAACATGCATCATATAAAAAATGCTTCTAAGCTCCTCAATAAAGTTCTCCGGATTCCTACTGACACTTGAACATGTGAAGCTTTGTGGATTCATCATTAAGGTTTCATAAATCCTTGAAGTATCAACCACTTTGTGTTGATTATCTCTCTGCCCAACATGCTAAGTCGTAACTTGAATTAACATCTGCACAGCTTATCAGACTTCAACATGATTGACCACTTTTTTGGGTTGCACTTCTAGTGCATTTGGTAACACCTGTCCCTCAACACTCCTCATAGATAGACGATCCCTGACTGTTTTTGGTGAAGGGATGATTCCGTGAAAACACATGCAAGCACGAATTAGAAGGAAACTTCTTAGAGATCAACCTTTAATGCATGAAATGAGTATGAAAGAAGTGAGATAATTCCTAAATTTTGTAGCCTCCTAATAATAGATGTGGAACTCTTAAGATATATAACTGGGACTCTACAGAAACACATTCATTGACTCCCTAGGGCTCTTGAACTCTGTGCTCTGATACCAGTTTGTCATGCCCCCGATCCTACCTGGCACTTAAAGACCATTACAGGCCCCAAGCAAAACCTTGGCCTTTCTTTCTTAACTCAGCGGAAGACTTACTCAACAAAATAGGTTCAAAACAATGACTTAATGAAATAATATCTTATTTAAATTGGCAATTTAAGTGTGTCATAACAAAAACATCTACATACAAAGATGAGAGACTCATACTAACTATCTATGAAGCCTCTTAATTAATGAGATTTATGTTGGGATATACCCTACACCTTCCTAATAAAGAAATACTAAAAGGGAATAAAAGAGTCCTCAAGAATGCATGGAGGCTCACCACTAACTCTGAGTGCTCAACTTGAACAACGAGGCATTGGATACTGATCCTAGTTACCTGTGTCGGCATCATAATAAGATGCAAGCCAACTGGCATTAGTACATAGAATGTACGAGTATGCGAGTTAAAATGTTGAACAACTTAAGCTTGAAAAGAGTAAAAATTAACACTTACCTTGGCTCTGCTCAACTCATGAATAACTTAGCGGAACTCATTTCATTATGAGGTAGTATAAAATAATTGCAAAATAATGAAAATTTGTTTCAAACATGGTCTTCAATTTTGTGTGCATGCAAAAATACAATTAACTATAAGAAGTACGTAAAAGTTCAAAATAGACTGATGTCAACTCATAATCATAGTAAAATATATATCATGTTTCCTCTAAAAATCTACTTGTGAATGCATGAAAGAAGACTCATACCCTCATACATACAAAGTAGAACCTCTCGAGAAACCATGCAATTACTACTGTGAAAGTTACGCTAACCGACAACCACCACTATGATCCTAAGTGACGATACAATATTTTTATGATCACGTTGCAAAACTGTCTTATACTTTCCCATGTATAGAACTACATAACTAATTGGATCCACTATCTTAACTTACGTGATCACAGAAAAAGTATGACTTGTTAATACCCATGATGGCGACATGGTTTTCATAGATACTTGGGTTAATATGAACTCGAATCCCCATATCGGTTCTCAATACTACTCTCAAAATATACTTTAGCTCATATGTGTTTAAAACTAACTTCTTTCTTTAGTTTGAGATAATTACTTAAAGCTTATCCCAAAATCTGTCTTGGAATTATTGTTCCATTTTCTTGCTCAAATGTGAAAATATTTATAAATATCTTTGGAAATACTTAGTTACCTAATAACTTTGGAGAAGCAACTCAACTCTTTACTCTTTGCTTGACTTCCCTAATAACTTTTGGGAAATGAACTCAACTCTTTACTCTTTGCTTGACTTGAAACTTGAGCCTTAAAATGAAGTTAAAAAACATTGATTTGACTTTCTCCCTAACTTCTAGACTTAACTATTTAACTTCTTTGACTTTGATCTTAACTTTCTTTGAATTGGATTATGGATTCAAGGTCCATGATCTGATATTTATGGATGATTTAATGATGTTTAGATGTACCTTATAGTGTTAGAACAACTAGGAAACATAGGTATATCCCTTAGGAACTAGTATGAAAAGATGGGGGAAGAATGGGGTGAATTGGCATTCTTGGCGCTCTAAGATGCATGGGACACCAGGCCCCAAAATCCAGAGAACATTTTGGGGCGCACTTGGTGGCACAGCTCCCCAAGACCAATAATTTAGAGAAAGTTTTCAGGCACGCTATGAGGCGCGACGACCCAACTCCTTTACCCGGGCGTTCTCGACTTTTCTTCATTGTTTTTCACATCCATGTTTCTTTACCCAAATGCTCAGGATCATTAGTACTCTAAACTTACAAAAGAACTCAAAAATAAACCCGGCAACAGAAATCAAATCAACGCGAGGCTTCAACAACACAACCTATCAAGAACTTAATGAATTTCAACAATGTTCTTCAAGAACTCACTAACTTTTCATTCAGTCAACATAAAATTGTTGAATAGAAATAAGATTGGCGTGTGGGTAAACTAACCGAACACTAGATGATCTCACATAAGATGTAGGGATCACCCCTGACGAATTCCACTCGCAAAGTGTCATGACCGAGGAACACCCCCTGAAAGTAACACGGCATACTTGACCCTTCGAATGTCTTGTACGAGCTCTTAGACATCACTCATTGCATATTTACGAAAAGTAGCGCAAAACTAATACGTTTTCTTCAAAAACATAATGAGGAATCATTTCATTAACTTCTAACATATGTCTCAAAAATCATGTATGACAAAATGAGTAGAAATGTCTTCGGTCAGAACCCATAAAAGTCTAAACATAGAAAAGATCATAAAAGACAACATAGTGGTGGTGTCCTCGGATTATATGAGGACTCACCAATCTTCACTCCTTGAAAGACATGGAAATTTTACCTTTGAAAGCAACTCAATATTCACAAGACCCTACATTAAATTAGAATGTAGGCAAAATATGATTTATTACAAAATGCACCAAGTGTGGAAACTACTATACCAAACGTAAGATATCTCAAAGGATTAGTCAACAATAGACATAATCATAAGAGATAAATACATAATAATAATAAATCTTCATAATGCATATAAGAGTTCATAATTATGTCAGTGTCCTTATTACTCAAATGAACTACTTCACAAGCCACCTCTAAGTATACTTGTGCAAGTCTAAGGTAGCATCCCATACTACTAACGAAGCTAAGTACCTCTCTTTGGTCATTCTTGATCATAATCCATTCTCATAATTAATACTTAGGTTCATAATAACATATGAGAACTATGCCCCTAGGACACCTCAAAGCACAATTGTGCAATACATGTGAAGCATCCCATTCTACCTCACACAGAAAGCTTGTCTTAAAGTCACCCTATTCCTTTTAATTTCATTTTAGGAGTTTATATAACTACTTCATAGTGAAAAAAAACTATCATATTAACTCAATCATGACATGGAATGCAACTAGAGTAACTATCTAAACTAAGCATACATCATGTAGGGGTCATGTCATAGGTAGCGTCAAGTCATACTTGAGCCATGTATGAATGGCATCCCACACTACCATCCACACTAAGTTCTTCTTTAGGCTATCCTAATCGAAGATAACTTATATTGAATCCTTATCTATTAATATACACAAGCTAACATAATAGAATTACTACCACGGAAAGTATCTCAACATGCCAAACAAGCTAACAAGAGGAATGATACAATAGTCCCAACCTCTAAACTCAAAATGAATAAAGGTGCTTAGAGCCTCACATGTGTCTAAAAGGATTAAAATATGTTAATTAGGTTGTTTAGAATATCAATGCTTTATTTGATGTCATTTGGAGGTCAAACGTCCAAGAACATCTGTTGACATTTGAAAGCTAGCCTTGAGACGTGCATGTTTGTCTTGGTGTGCCTTTGCATATTTTACGTGTTTTTTTTTCTTGAAATTGATATGGGAGGTCATTAACATGTATAAGAGTGTAGTTACGTTTGAAATGTCCGAGCACGGCTCCCCAAGGGCCCCGCAAAAGGCCCTCAAGGTGGAGCTCAAGCACTGCCTAGACACTGGCTTGACAGTGTTAATCGATAAGTCAAATTGATGCCCCATTCCTCAATATATTCCCCATCGATGGGAGGCGTAGCTCAAAACTGAGCTTGTTGAGACTCAGGTCTCAAATTAGGAGCTGCATTCACCAATGATGGAGCAGCAGGACGCCCCGTCTTCCATTCAAAGCCTTGTCTACTACTGTCCGTCGATGGTGCTTGCATTCTGCTGCACGTGTTGTTTTATAAATGGATGAATGGGAAATTCACCCCACGTCCTAACCTGAACCTAGGAAGATAAATTATATATTTTTGGGTATATTAAGTTGGTTGTTAAGATCAAAACGTCAATTAGACCTCATTATTCAAAATTAGACTTTCCCTCTAAAAAAAAACCTCTCTAGAAACTTCCATTGGAGATGCAGCTCAAGAACAACTAGTAGATTGGATTCCATGGATTATTTATCAAGTTTTAGTGGCTTATTCATGTAGAAGTTAGGGTTATTCTTCAATATTTATATAACCTTCCATCTAAAGAGTTTCTTCCAATGTTTTCAATGAGAATTCTATGATCAAATTTTATGTTCTTCAATCTAGTCATGGTTTTTTTTTCAAATTTAATTCAAAAAAATTCTTATAATTAATTAATGTTTATATACTGACTTTAAAGTGTATTTCAATCAAATATCATTATGAACCCATGTTCCCTCCAATTTTTCAAATTAGCCTATATTTTGGGCATTGTGATCTTGATTCTATGTTGATTGAATTATGATTCTAGTATGTTGAATTATCTATTTGTACTATCTATATGTAAATTGATCGTGAATTATGTGTAATTGATCAATGAGTATCAAGGTTTGAAGATTTTGTAAGGTTGACCTATATTCTCCACATTTTATATATTGATAATGTAGTGTACTTAATGTGATCTTGATCCTATAGCAATTGAAGCATGATTTCATCTATGTTATGATACTTTTACATACTGCCCTATTTTTTATTTGTGGATGAAATATGATTATTTATCAACGAGGAACGAAGGTTGGTGAATTGGTAAGATTGCATACTTCCTCTACTTTTCTATAGAATTGCTAGTTGAATTGGCCTTGTATGGCATTGTGTGGTATGGTCCACTTATGGTGGCGGTGTTTACTTCTTCTAAATATATGTATGTGTTTATGATTTCCCTGAAGGCAATTTAATGTAATGTGAATGTGTGTTTATGATGATCACACAATGTGAAGCATATGCCTAGTTTCTCAATCTAGTAGCAAGTTCTTAGGTATAGATGATGTCTTCTATCATTGAATGAAGTTGTAAGGGTTAAGTGTGGATTAGGTACTTCCATTGATGAAGTAATAATAAGTAATGACCCCTACCTATGTCCGCCATATGAATGTGTGATATTGGCCAATGCTAGGTGTATTGAATGCAAATGTTGAAGTTGTCTTGTCTCCTATGATAGTATGTGATGTGTGGTCTATGCTTGAATGTGCATTATGGTCTTAAGAGGGTGGCTACCTCAACGTGATGTTGATAGCCATTTTGTTATCATGTTTATTAATGTACACACACTCACACCTCATGCAGGCTTACAAGTAGAATAGGTTCATGGTGTCTAATGAAATGATATTCTCATATTGTCATATCCGTGGAGCACCCCTAAAAGTAACATGGAGTAATTCAGCTCTCGGAGGTCTTATAAAAGCCCGTAGTTATCATTCATCGCACTGTCATAGATAAATTTAGTGGGAAATTTAAAACATTCTGAGCACATCATATGCTAAGACATTACTTTATATATATATATATA
>NC_028639.1:28587867-28680870 GCF_001406875.1 Solanum pennellii | reverse complement strand
CCCCTAGAAGTAACATGTCGTACTTGACCTCTCAGAGGTCTTATACAAACCCATAGTTATCATTCATCGCATTGTCATAAGTAAATTTACCGGAAAATTTACAACTTTCTTAGAACATCATATGCTAGAACATTACTTCATATATATATATATATATATATATATATAATATCATCATACATAGTTAAAGACTCTAGTATCTTTTTTCATCCTAGACTCAACATCATAGTATTACCTTAGGGACAAAACCCTTACAACATAATACACAAGCACAATACTAAAGAACATTACAGTAAACCATAAGTAGGGAATCCTTGGAACTTAAGGACCCCTTTCCTCGAGCTTGGAAATCACATATCAAGCTCCTAAATCATAGATACATCCTTTAAGTATCTATAACATACACTTTGTGTAAAAAGTAGAGAATAATGGAGTTAGTGCAAGAATGCACTAAGTATAACAACCATGCAAAAACATGAACTTAAACGGGACATTTTTCTTGAAATCATACTTCATGCCTTTTTGTGAAAACATCATAAAACCTTTATGAAATTGCATTTATATCATTCACATACTTCATATAGACATATTCAAAGTCCACACATCATATAAAATCACACATTGAAATTAAGCCACATTTTAGAGAAGTATTTTCCTCTTAACAGTGAACTTCTTCTTTTAATTTATTGATCTCCTAAGTAACCCTCTAGTAATACTTGGTGCAATGCATCACCTTAAGGTCACAAGAAAAACAATCAATACAACTTACCTAAGCCAACACATTCCATCATAGAATTATAATACATCAAAGACACATTTAAGTCAAGACTCTAATGTCCTCACAGTAAGCTACATCAACTTGAACATCTATTCAGTTCACTTCACATAAATCACTATAAAACCTTACTCTCAATCCCAATCTAAGTTCACTAGTGCAATGTAAATGTGAAGCCCCATAACCTCACATATACTTAGTAAACTTATCATGAGACCACAAGCCTTAACATTCTTTTTCATACATCAACTAAGCCATTTGAAAATTTTCATTCATGTCATGAAAGACCTTCATATATAGTAATTAAGGCCAACATAATGTATATATGAACAAGACCATATAACATAGATCCATTAGGACTCATACCATGTACTTCATCGCAACAGGTACACAGTTACTATAAATTCATGCATAAGGAACATATATATAGACATATGCATTAGAACACCTTCCTAGGACTTCTCTCAAGAGCCACTTGTGCAATGCATAGGTGAAGCCCGACACCCCCATGCTAGCATATTAGTTGATATCACTTGGTAGATCCTATGTGGCAAGTATAGTTATGGAACTTGGAGGTACATAGGAAAACCCTCTTTATGATAAATGGGGCCTTATGGTTATTCACTATGAATACCCTCTTTATGTCTATTGAGGCATTGTGGTTATCAACCTCATGAGTATTATGGTGACCTACCTTCCTACAATGGGAAGGGACACCTCTCAATTTCAAGTTGTCCCGGTACTAAGCTATGTTCCCTTTATTGAAAAGCCTTTTATCAACATTACTTTATAAAATTAGGCTTAGGATAATGAATCCTAATATCCTTAGCTTATAGGTCATAAATGAATGTTCATCAACCTAAATCATATGAGAAACCCTTTTCACATGGATATAGAATATGTAAGCACCTACCTAGTTGTAGGTACATATGAGTACACCTTTCAAGGCCCCTCTATTGACTAGATCTTCATACATGTGTGTGTATACTTTTATGTGAGCAAACCTTTCACATAACACATATATGTCACACATTGTTCATATATAAATGCATAAGTATATAGGAATAACTATGTGAGCAATCCATTCATATAAACACACCAAGACACTATGAACATTCATATTTCATCATATCATATGCTTAACATCATATCATATGTCATATTCAATAACATAACCTAGGAACTATCCTATCAAGGTACTCATGTGCAATGCATAGACAAGGTCCCATACACTTGCCCATACTAGTACACCTATCAAGTCATCCTAGTTAAGGAATACATAACATAGTTCAGATACATTTATCTTACATGCATAGTATTAGACATAAAGTGAATATAAGAACAACCTTTCATTAGACACCATGAACCTCTACAACATTGTAAGCATGTATAATGTGTGAGTGTGTGTGTACATTGGTCAACATGATCACATAATGGCTGTCAACAACACATTGAGGCAGCCACCTTTTTAGGACCATATCATACTTTCAAGCATAGACCACAAAACACAATTTGTTATAGGAGACAAGGCAATCTTCACATTACATTCAAGACTTCAAACCTTAGTTATTTACACATTCACATTGGGGTACATAGGTAAGGGATTATCAACCATTATAACTCATCAATGGAAGCACCTACAATTTACCCTAACATATATATACACATGCTTATGCAATATCCATCCAACCTAGATCACAACTAGAATAGGAATGTAGGCATAAGCTTCACATAATATGATCGTCATAACCACACACTCATATATTCATCAATTTTCCTTCAAGGCCATAGTCAACACATATATATAATGAAAAAAAATAAACACCACAACTATAAGTGGACCATACCACACAATGCCATAAAAGGCTTCATCAGCAATAATATAGAGAAGTAGTGAAGTAGCAGAGTAAAGCAATTCATACCAAATCCTTTAACCCTAGATCATCATTGATCAATAAAGGTATTTCGTCAATAATTCAAGTATAGAAAGTATCTAAATATACATTAACATAAACAAAATAATACTTAATTCCGTAGAAGATCATGATATTAACTTACGCACCAAACTACCAATTCAATAGAGAGTAGAGGAATGTAGATCAGTCACCAATTTACCTAGCTTTCATTAATAATAAAAATTTATCAACAATATACATGTAAGGCAGTATCTAATGAGATCATTACTCAAACGGAAGCATGCTTCTTCAACCCTACCATTGACATCACATCATATATATAGCTTTATCAATCAATACACTAGAAGAACCTAGATCAATTCATACCAAGCCTTCTTTACATTTGTCATAAAAGATTCATACACACAATTAAACCATAATATTAACCTAGGGAATTAGCTACAATCATCTTAACATAATCGAATTCCACATTCATACATTATAAGTTCAATATTACAGTGAACACCTAGAGACATAGGTTAGTCTTATTCAGATCTTCATATATTGATCCACATGGACCATTCATTAATAATTAACCATCAATATACCTAATTAAAAATATACATAAGCAATTCAACGTAATAGAATCACAAATCCACCAATAATAAGCCACGATCACAATGCACATGCATACGCTAAGTCGAGTTTAACAAGAAACATGGTGTCACAATTCAATTGGATTGAAATTCACATTAAAAACAATAAATTATCATCAATTCATCATTATTAATCCTTTTAAAATGTGTTGAGAAATAACTCATGGCTAGATTGAAGAAGAAGAAATTTGATCATGAAATCTCTTTTGGAAACTTTGAGAAGAATTCTCTAGATAGAAGATTACTAGAGATGAAGGATAGCCATGCCTTAATGTGAAAGAAAGCCTCTAAAACTTTAAAAAGGACCAATATAAATCGAAACTCCAAGTTGTTTTTGAGCTTCACCTTCAATGGAGGTTCTAGAGAGAATATTTTAGGAGGGAAAGTCTAATTTGTGAAGAATGTATTGGGAATGGGGTGATCACATATTTTATCACTTAAATACACCCTAAAATAACCAAAAAAAAATAGTAGACCCGTGTTAGCACGTGGGGTGAATTTCCCATTCACCCCTTAAATAAAACAGTCACAGGCATGCAGTTGCAGGCAACAATCATCGGGCACAAACAACAGGGCGTCGACTGGACGACGGGGCATCCTGCTACTCCGTTGTTGGTGAATGAAACTCCATCTTTGAGACACAAATATCACCAATCGAAGTGTTGAGCTACGCCTCCCATCGACTGAACGTCGATTTGGAAATGGGGTGTCAACTTAACTCACCGATTGACACTGCCAAGGCAGTGTGTCGACAACCTTTAGGTCCTTCTTGAGGGCCTCTTGGGAAGTTGTACCCAGATGTTGCCAACGTAAATATGAACATTAACAAGTCAAGGACCTTCCATATAAGTTTCACCCAAAGAAAATATACGCAACACATCCAAACATGCTAGGCACCATCAAGACACATACATGCATGTATCAAGGGGCTAACTTTCTAACATCTTGGACGTTCTTGGACGTTTGACTTCTAAACTTCAAGAAACTCACCATACTGCCTAAAAATATCATTTTTAATCATATAAGGACCTCATAAGCGCATGAAACACACATAAACACATAAAAACTCATAAGGCCCCTTAGGTGACTAGTCGTCAAACATCTTGGTTGTCCCTTGACGTTATACTTGCAAATAACTCATGGATGCTTTATAACACTTAATTAATATGTTAACAAGATTATAGTCACAAGGATCTAGAATGTCTAACTCATTTTGGGGGTCTTACAATATCCCACACTTGGGAACATTCGACCTTTAATGATACTTGGAACACTTTAATCCCAACAAGGACTTCAATGAATCATTCAGCAGCTCACAACAGTCAGAACATAATAATATAGAAGTTACTGCACCAAAATTACAAGGAGAACAACTTCAAAACATTTAGCACTCACTACAACACAATTAAGACAAACTTCTATTCACTCACTCTTTATGTAACACTTGGAAAATACAAAACGTGTTCTAGATCCTAACATAGGTGCAAAAGGTTTAGACACTTTTTAAGGTCTGTTTTAATTATTATAATTCATTTAGAAAGTATACAAACCAAAACGTCCTGAAACTAGTTCAATAAGGTGCTAGCGTGCCTTAGCGTATTTGACTTATTTTTTGAAGTCGGAAAATGATGAAAGTTTGTGGAAGGGTGTAATAACATGTAATTAAGATGATTCATGGTTGAAACATACGGTCATGAATCAACAAAGTCCAACCAAGGGCCCTTGAGGAGGACCCTTGCATTTTGGTGTCAAGGGTGCCTGGGTAGTGTTCACCCACGAAGGAAAACAATATAACTTGTGTGGATCGACGGGGCGTCGATGCCATACGTTAACCAAAACATTGCAATTTTGGATAATGGTCCATTTTTACTAGTCTCTTAACTTATCGACGTATGAGAAGCACGGGAGGGGCAAGGGTCGTCGACTCACAGATGGACCGTTGGTCGAGCTCTCGTCTCTGAGTGCCTGATTTTCTGCACGTTTTTAGTTGACTATAATTAATTAATTAAGGGTTTATTTAATTATTTAGGGGTTTATGGAGGTCTAATTAAGGTAATTAATGACAAATATAAAGACCCTAACCTAAATTATACTAACCTAAGCTCATAATTGCCAAACCCAAAAACTCTCTTCCTTCTCTCTTCTTTCTCTCTCTAGTGAAGAACACCATTGAAAACCAAGATAGTGGAGGGTTTAAGGGCTGAAATAATTCAATTTTCACCATCAATATTCATAAATTAACAAGGTATGTGATTTAATTCACCTTGGAGACCCTTTCCTCAATGGATTCCATCAAATTGATTTTCACACTTGAGTTTCCAAAAGGGTTTCATCCAATCTCGAAATTGATGTTGTTAATTTATTTTTTTATGATTTATTTTGGATATTATTAATATATTAATATGTATTTTAACTCAATTATCTTATATCTTGATGAATTGGTCTAATATGTAGAAGATGACCTTTACCCCTTAACCCTAGGTTGTGATCTTCATATGAATTGTATTGTATTGGTTTAATTGATTTGGTTATTGGTTTAATTACTATTATAAGATGTTGTTGTATCTATTATGACTAAATTAGGATGAATTATAGTCCTATCATGCTAGTTCTTGAGAAATGATCTAGGTTATGAAGCATGTTATGAATTGGCTTAAGTATCTTGTCTTAATCTTTGATCTAGTATTGAATATTTATGTAGTGATTCTTTTAGCGTTGATTATCATGTTGGTAATTAAATTATGGTGATGTTATACCCTAACTGGGTTGAGTTAAGGATTGGTGGTAAGACCTTCATGATGGATTATGAAGGAGACTGGGTAAGTCTTATGATCCCTATCCTTTACTTCAAATTGTGGTTAATTGTGATTAAGTCATGATGTTGTATTGGAGTATGCCTTGTATTAGGACTGATAGGGTGGTATGATTTTGAATTGGAATGTGTATTGGCTTAAGATGTAAATTTTATAAGGATGGTGAATGATTTACTAAAGTGTCTTATCATGATATGAAAATGTTAATGTGGTAACCTCACCTATATGAATTGTAATGAACGGAAACTACTCATGCAATTCTTATTGAACTATGATGATGATGATGTTATACAAGGTTTAGAACCTATGAGCTACGATAATTTATAATAATTAATAAAGAAATGAAAGACATTTTAAAAGGTGTCACGACCCGGATTCTGGAATCCAAATCGCAACCGGCGTCGTTGACCTCTCTAATGTCGCAGACAAGCCTCTTCTTGCATTCATCTAGTTAAATTTGTGGAAAATTTAAAAAAATTTAAATTTATGAAGTATACATAGAATTCATATAATTATTAAAGTGTTTCATTATATAATAAGCTCAAAGTAGAGAAACAACCATCTAATAAATACGGAAATCAATTCAAATCAAAGAATAAACATATCATTGTAGATTGCCAAAACGGCCTTATTATAAAGATTCAAATAAACGTATGAAAGAAACTCTAGGGATAACATCCACTAGCTATGTCTAAATCTAACGCTAGACTAAAAACATTAGAATCCTCAAAATCAAGAGGACCTACCAAATGGTATGGAAAACGCTGATGTCCAAACCGCTCTAATGAATCTTCAATCTGCTCTCTCACCTGCACCTATAAAATAGTAAATTTGTGTAGGTTTAGTACACCACTTGTACTAAGTATGGGTGTATGCACAAATACACATAAGGCTATACATGATTAACGAAGGCTCTTCCTAAACAACATGCTATTTCTCGAAAGTGCAGTCACTAGACTTTTCTAAATTGTTAGTTGTGAATTGTGGTATGAATATGATGTATTTTAATGAATTCAAAGCGCAAAGATTATTTTCTATATGATTACAATACCTTAGAATCATTAGCATAATTTTTGAACAATACGAGCGAAGATTTTGAAATTTGATAGTCCAAACCCGAGAGCCCTATTTTTGACACTTAGATTATATTTCAGTCTTTTTCTTCTTCTTGTTATGTAGTCAAATGATCTCCTTTAATATTATGTTTCACTTACAAGTGAAATGATTCATTGTAGTCCCATACATACAATGAATCAAGTAAGCAATTCACAAGACGAAGGAGATGATTTGGCTACTCTAGTTTAGATTCTTCATTCTTATTTCTTTTGGGTATGATTTTATATATATATATATATATATATATATATATATATATATATATGCCAATATTTATTGGCTATGCCCGTTCATTAGTTGGTTCATAAATCCATCCTCCATTATTGGCTACCTTCCTTACTTACAAGTCAAATACTTCATTCTTAAATTGGGTATGAATGTATTTATAAACCAATCTTTATTGGCTATTCCCATTAATTTTTTATTAACCCTTTTTATATACCTTGAGGCATCTATTCATACTCCAATATTGGAACAAGCCTTAGTTTATATTTTGTTTTTGTCTTTTTCTTCTTATTGTTGTGCAGTTTAATAATTCCTTTGATCCTATGTTTTACTTACAAGTTTAATGATTCATTGTAGTATCATACCCAGAATGAATCAAGTAAATAATCCCAGGACTGAGGATAGATTTCACTACCTTATAATAAGTCATTCATTACTCTTTGTATTCATTAACATTTCATAAGCCAGTTTCTATTGGCTATGCCATCTGTTTTCATTACTTTCATGTTAGGGAAGTTATGAGGTTTTTAGTTGCCATTATGTTTTTACTTCCCTCTATTGGCATCATGTAAGAAGTCATTATAAGGCAATATTATTTGGATTTTCGCATTATTTGCTGAAACTTCATTAGTGTGATATAGGCAATTGACATTGTTAAGCTCTTCTTCATAGCTCACTTTTAACATACGTTCCAGCATCATTCTTTCTTACTTTCATATAGACATCTTTAGAAATAAGATCATGCGAGCTAACATGAAATCCAGTGTCTTTGTCACACTGAAAAGAGGTGATTGACCAATTAAAATGAATCTAGATCATGTGAGCTACTTATGAAATCCTGTGACTATCCAGTGTCAAGTTTTCACTCCACACTGAAAAGGAGTGTCTCACTGCTATAGTGAACCAAGAACATGTCATGATCTTTAACTGTCATAGATCATGTGATCTAACCATGAAAATCCGGTGGCTTCCCCACAACAAAAAGAGGTGGAATCACTGGCCAAAGTGAAACAGAAACATACCTAGCTCTCTTAGGTGGAAACCACTGGCTAGTTCCTATGTTGGCTAGACATATTTCAAAGACTAGGGACTTAATGAGAGTACTTATCACCTCGGTGGTAGCCTCGTCTCATGAGACTTAATCATGCAAGCACATGCTCATAACTAGTCTGTAGGTGTTTTGCTCACTTTCATTATCTTCATTATCTTTTAGAGTTGGCACAAGCATTATGGAAGCCTGCTTCTAGATTGAGATTTACTTACTCTTTTGATGACTTTTCATCCTTAATTTACATGGATGAAATGTGAATTTTCCTTACATATCATCCTTAGGTGTTAATGAGAGTAGTCTCACACATTCTAACACTTCCATTCGTGAGTATACTTTTAACATAATAGCTTAGGTGTAAGTAAGACTTGTCTCACTCGCTTTAAAACCCCATTCTAGTCACTTACTTAATTTATACCCCTTTAATTATGTTATAATTCACATTACTTCCTTATTTTAGTGTAGTGGCTTCATTTCTTAATTTATAGACGATGTGCAATTCTTTCAATGAGTTACATATGTTCATAGTTCATTCTTTTAGAGCACGTTGGGAGTTGTCCCAATGAATGACATGCCCTTGGTTATGGATTCATTGAATTGTTTTAGAAGTTCTTATAACATCATTTGATACTCTAACTACACAACATTGGCATATGATTAATATTGGCCTCAACATTTGGATATTAAACTACATAACCATTTTTCTTGGCATAAGCCAATTTTACTTATGTTCATATTTAAATTTAATATGTATGAACAATTAGACAATCTTTCAATCATTTACATAAAATTATATCCATTTGCATGCATCCTTTTTTACAAAGTAGTCTTAGTCAATTTGTTGGAATAAAATAGGCAATTCATTCAAGATATGATTTAATAGATGTCTTTTAAGTCAATCTTAGTTAATGGCTTTCAGTAATAAGGTTTTTAAACCTCTTGGACAGCATCATATTAATATTCGATGAACTTAGCATCTTCATAACATAACAATAACAGCAAGTCAACATTCGGCCAAAACGAATAAATCACTTAACATATCACGGACGTAACTTAGCATATCATCGTTTCTTAATTTACATGATAATATTAACTTTACACAACTACAAGTTAATAAGTTCATTAGATATTCATCATTCAAGAACAATACATGCTTAGAACATCCATCACCACATTCCAACAACATGGTCTCTATCCTATTCATCATTGAATCGAAAAGGATACTAGGGACAAGGGTGTTCGACGAGCATACGGGAACAACCCTAGTTTTTAAGATCTTTTTATTGTTCAAAAGAAATTACTCTTGGAGAAAGAAGTCCAGGATAGAAACCCATATCTGATGTAGGACTTAATCTATGAATACAACCTAGAACGAAACTTTGAAGGAACCTTGAAATCGCCCTAGAGAAATCGATAAACTTTCTGCCTTTTTCTTTCGTTCGTTGTTTTATGATTTGCGTTGGGAAACTCTTAGTGTTTGAACGTGATTATAATTATTAGGAAATGATATTTACTCATTCAACCAAGTTTTACTAAGTTAATTAAATAAATTAATTAACTAATTACTAAAAAGCCCCTCCTAGATTGACTAGAAATAGGAAAACACAACACTTAGTCAAATATGAAAATTTTCCTAAGAATTTCGTCTTGAACCTTTAAATTAATTAATTAAATGACTAATTTAATCTATTAAGGAACCTAGGGTAATTACTAAAGTACCCCTAAATCATTGGAATAATAATTAACCCTTTTGGACCATCCTAGGTTAAGTACTAGGATGTTTCTTGAGTTGTACTAGGTTAGTGTAAGAATTTATCTTTGATCCCTTTAATTTAATTAATTAAATGGCTAATTTAATTAATTATGTGACCTAGGGTAATTAATAAATTACTCTTAAGTCGTTATAACCATAACTAATCCTTTGGACCACCCTAGGTTAGGTACTTGGTTGTCTTTTTCTTGTCTTAACTAAAATCTGGAAATTGCTTTGTGATTTTAGTTTCATACTTTAAAATTAATTAATTAAGATGATAAATTAATAAATTAAGTATCCTAGGGTAATTAATAAAGTATACCTCTGTTTTTAGGACGATAACCGACCCTTTGGACAATCCTAGCTTTGGTACTAGGTTGTCTCTTTAACTAGTTACTACGTTAATCTATTAAGGAACCTAGGGTAATTACTAAAGTACCCCTAAATCATTGGAATAATAATTAACCCTTTTGGACCATCCTAGGTTAAGTACTAGGATGTTTCTTGAGTTGTACTAGGTTAGTGTAAGAATTTATCTTTGATCCCTTTAATTTAATTAATTAAATGGCTAAGTTAATTAATTATGTGACCTAGGGTAATTAATAAATTACTCTTAAGTCGTTATAACCATAACTAATCCTTTGGACCACCCTAGGTTAGGTACTTGGTTGTCTTTTTCTTGTCTTAACTAAAATCTGGAAATTGCTTTGTGATTTTAGTTTCATACTTTAAAATTAATTAATTAAGATGATAAATTAATAAATTAAGTATCCTAGGGTAATTAATAAAGTATACCTCTGTTTTTAGGACGATAACCGACCCTTTGGACAATCCTAGCTTTGGTACTAGGTTGTCTCTTTAACTAGTTACTACGTTAGTGTCACCCAATTAAGTCTGAGGTTATCGGGTGTACTAGACTATTTTTTTTTTGTTTTTCCTAGGTTAGTTATTTATTTATGTAAGTAGGTTAGTGTCTAGAATTAGTTAGAGAGGTAGGCCCTACATGGGTGAACCCATGTGCACGCCTGCCCCCTAAGTACCCTAACCAAATTCGGTTAGGGTGGTCCCCTCTTAGCTGTTTCTCTCTTGTATTTTCCGTGTGCTTGCACATGGGTTGGTTGTACAATCCTAAATAACTATTCTTGATGTACTATTCGTAATATTTACTTATTGTCCCAAGGACCCTCACTATGTCCTTGGCCACTACTTAATTTGCATTATCATTTTAAATGGTCATGTGCTATGGTACCAGGCTTGACACTTTGATGCCTAGTACATAGTTCATTGGGTTTACAACTCATCTTTTTTATTATCTTACGGTCTTCACTGCAGGTACATTTCTTAAACAAGCTCATTAGTACTTAGAATAATTTTCTAACACACTTTAAGCTAATATTTTCTAATATGCACAATATTATGCTTATTTGGGTATTATATAGAAATTGGCTAATACCCCTTAGCCAATTTTCTATACTATGCCCAATATTTCTCAATATTGGGCATTGTAATGACTATGTATCCCCAATATGCATTCATAAAGACCTCTTGGGCTCTTCACTAGACATGTAATTTTCCGGAATGTTACATTATCCCCGCCTAGGAACATTCATCACCGGATGACACTACACTTCATTTAACACAAAGAGGGTGATTTTCTAAAGTTACTTTAACATGCTTAACCTTTTCTCTTTTGTGAATATCTGATTCACACTTATTTGGATGATGCATAACATTCAAGCATCCTGAAGCTTCACATTTGAGATTGTGGAATTTCCTTCTCAATCACACTTAACTTAATGTACATCACAACTAATGCAACACAAAAATCATGTATACTCTACAAAAAAACAGCAACATGAATGCAAACATGACTTAATTTTAGCTCATATAGTGGAATTACTAAAACATATGATTAGGGACTTACAACACCAAAATCGACTAATGCACTAAAACATTGAATTTTCTTAAACAAAACCAGATTTAGGAAGAGTATATCTAACCTCAAGAACAGTACAAGTGAGTGTAACGGGATTTCGTATCGGCCTCAGCCTCCCATCTTGCCACCTCATCAAGGTGGTTCCTCCATAACACCTTCACGGTGAGAACCTCCTTGTTCTTCAGTCGCTTCACTTGACGATCTAAATTTGCAAAGGGAACCTCTTCATAAGGAAAGATTCCCATCGACTCGTAACCCCTTGATGGGTAGGATGGACGTTGGATCACCTAGACACTTCTCAAGCATCAAAACGTGAAACACTGGATGAACAGAAGCCAAGTCGTTTGGTAACTTTACCTACCTTCTATATGATCTCATAATGACCTATATACCTCGGACTCAACTTTCCTTTCTTACCAAACCTCATATTTACTATGGACACAGAGTCTATGGGACTTCTTGTTCTAAGTCATTGACTCTTTTAAGTGTCTTAAGTATCCTTTATATTACATCTTATTGGTTTTAAGATTGGAACTATTTGGCTTGTTGGATTTGAACCACGCCCTTTCCATCTCAACTCTAACTCATTTGGCAACTGAAACCTTACCACCCTGTTTCTATAGTCTATTGTAGCATAACACTTATGAAGCAAATTCATACCTTAGCCATATCGTTGAGTTGGTATGCAACCAACTTAGCCTTCTCCTCTTCATTAGTAGTCATAACAGGCTTTTAGAACTTACCATGCATTCATCTCCATGAGAACAACAACACTCACCACACGTCTTTTGTTCATGCTGGGCATTTCCATTATGGCCCCTTCTTGGAAAGACCAGATTTTTAGTATGGAGCCTTAGATCATTCGGCCATCCTAATTCTTGTGTGTATTCTTCTAAGCTTTCACACAAGAAGGAAGTTAGATACTTAGAATCACACAAAGCGTCAAAGCTCTAGATAGCATGATAACGAGTAGAAGAAGGGAATATTTACAATCATCACGTTGTCTCTAAGTCATGATTGTGGCGCGCTTCACTTTTATAAGCTAGAAACTACATATCGTGATTGTTTTGAGCTTTAGTTCCTAGGTTATTTAACATTATGCTCTGATACAAAGTTTTTCACGACCCGGAATCTGGAATCTGAATCGCAACCGGCATCGTTGACCTTCAGAGGTCGCAGACAAGCCTCTTAATGCATTCATCACATTCATCTAGTCAAATTTACAGAAAATTTAAAACTTTTTCAACGTACGAAGTATACATAGATTTTCTATAATTAGTAAAGTGTTTCATCATATACTAATCTCAAAATAAAGAAACAACCATCTAATAAATACGGAAATCAATTCAAATTAAAGAATAACATATCATAGTAGATTGCCAAAACGGCATTATTACAAAGCTTCGAATAAATATATGAAAGAAACGCTAGGAACAACATCCACTAGCTATGTCTACAACAAACTCAATACTAAAAAGTGTTGCATCCTCGAAATCAAGAGGATCTACCTAATGGTATGGAGAACGCTAATGTCCAAAGCGCTGGAATGAATCTTCAATATTCTCTGTTGCCTGCACCTATAAAATAGTAAATTCGTATAGATTTAGTACACCACTTGTTCTAAGTATGGGTGTATTCACACATACACATAAGTCTATGCATGATAAAAAAAAAGCTCTTCCTAGACAACATGCTACTTCTGGAAAGTGCAGTCACTAGACATTCCTAAATCGTTTGTTTTAAATTGTGGTATGAATATGATGTATTTTGATGCATTCAAAGCACACAACTCAATTTCTATATGATTACAATACCTTAGAATCATTAACATAATATTAGAACAACTAGAGCGAAGAATTGGAAATTCGATAGTCCAAACTAGAGCCCTATTTTTGACACTTCATTAGTTTTCAGTCTGTTTCTTCTACTTGTTATGTAGTTCAATGATCTCCTTTACTATTTTGTTTCAATTACAAGTGCAATGATTCATTGTAGTCCCATACCTACACTGAATCGAGTAAGCAATTCACAATACGAAGGAGATGATTTGGCTACTCTACTTTAGATTCTTCATTCTTATTTCCTTTGGGTATGATTTTATATATATATATATATATATATATATATATATATATGCCAATATTTGTTGGGTCTGCCTATCACAACCCGCAAGTACACCGTAGAAGTTAGGAAATCCTTGTGTCGTCACACGGCAAATGAGACTTCAAGAAGTCTCATCTAAGCCTCTCTTATCATTCATTTCATAATAAACATTCTAAAATGAGTAAAAATTTAGAACTTTCTTCACACACGAAGAACTCTTTTATAAACAATACGCAAGCGGAAGACTTTCATTTAAAACATTAAATCTTTACAACAATCAAGTTGAACCTCTAAACTTTAGAATTTACAACACTTGGGAATAATCCCACACAAGACATAAAATAAATACTTAAGGTATAAAGGAACATGTGGTTATTGTCCTCGAATCGATGAGGACTCACCAATACTTCATCTTCAACCCTTAGAAACCTATCCATCCTTCATTGCACATCAAGATTTCCATAATCCTACACTGTAGTCAAAAAGTAAACAAAAGGGGTTAGTACATTAGATGTACTAAGTGTGGAAGCCATGAAAAAACAATGAAAAAGGAACATTTAGTAATAAGCATGCTTTTCATGAATTTCGATTAAAACATCATACTATAATCAAAAGAACAATATATAACAACTTAGAAAAAGATAAGAAATCATTTAACAAAAAGTCACATTTTTAGCAAACATTACAGTGAAGTCATTTCAATATAGTTCACTTAAGTCACACAAACAGAGACCGCCCGTACACCCTCTCTAGATGTCCCTAACTGACCCTCAAGATTACCTAGAATGAGTCACATACACACTTAAGAGATATCAACATAAGCACATGAGATTTTTCTACCAAGGTAACTCTAAGGTTCACTAGAATGAGTTGTGAAGTGATCGCCCATACAATTCCTTACACACACTTAACACATCCTATAGACTTCCTAAGATAGAATCATTCTCATTTAATACATTAGTATATAGGTGATATGACATTCTCCTTCCAAAGGTTATCAAAAGACTTACTTAAGTAAATCAATAATATAACGTCCATAGTGACCTCTTTAAGATTACCAAAATAATCCTTAAAATTACCCAAGGCTTATATAATGTCCACAAAATCAACCAACTACCCTAACTAGAGTAATTCTTTAGACATATCTAGGTAAGATAAGAAGTGACCATTCCTATGCCCCCTTAAAACCTTAACTAGACAACCCTTAATTACTCCAGATCAGTACTACGTCATTTTAACATACTTTCTTAACTTAAGCCATTACATTCATTAGTTCATTAATATGCATTCAACAAATCGAGGACATTCAAGTAATGGTCTTACACAAGACCTAGTGACTCTAAGTAACGCCTTCAAAGCCTATTGTGCAATGTCAATAAAGCATTCCATACCACTACCTAAACTTCATAGAACTTCTCTAATGATGGTAAGTATCCCACAAGATGAGAATAGGCAATAACCGACATAGACCTTGTTAGCGAAGCATGGAATCCGGAGTTCTAACCTACTCCGATTAGGGTGTTCTACTTGCCAAGGGTAGAACTAGGACACATCCCATGTAGGCACATGGTTAAGGAATATGAAGGGTGTGCTTTGTATTCTAGTCTCATACTTAACTAGAACTATTTCCCTTACCATACTCACTCGGTGCTAGCCTTCGTTCTCATTGAGTAATTTTGCATTAAAGGTTCACATAAGAAGGTTCCATAAAAAGTTCATAACTCAATGACATTTACCCTGTCAAAGAGGTACTCTTAGGGCTACATTCCAATGGCGACAAGAAGCTCATTATGACTTTCCTAAGGTTATACATGATTCCGTTCGATCCAATCAACCTTAAGTCCATCATCTTTTACTTTGAAGGATATCATTACGGCTTTCGACTTCAACATACATAACCTTACCACTAGGTTCAAGGTTTCAAATATAAGAATCTCTTAGATTATTCAAGGTAACATATCAATTATACATTCTAGAATACGAGACTTAAGAATCCTAAGTCAAGACATCACATATTCATAACCATACAAGCATCAAGTAAGGGACACAAGTCAATCAAGATAAGACACCACATACTTCACCTTAAACACATATTACTAGTCATTCTATAAGCACATGGGAATAACCGTTATCATCTTTAAGTCATACTAAATCTACCATATCATAATCAATATAAATATTATAGACTCATATAGTCATGTAGGAACAACCATGCATCAACCTTAAGACTACACATAGAAGCTCATAGTCATAGTTAAATGATTTCCTAACATACATAACAAGAACACATACTTCCATATTCCTTGACATATAGATAGTATACTCACGTTCCACATAAAACAACTATACAATAAATCATAGTATTTCAAGTAGTGACGACAAGGCCATGATCATCATATTGCATAATGTAACGCCGACAAGGTCACGTCAATTGCAAGTGAAGCACATAACACCACCACCATAAGTGGACCATACCAATCACATCATAATTGAAGTCTAATTAACATCAAAATAAAGTAATAAGGGCAGCATAACCCACTCCATCTTACCACTTTGATTTCAAGGCTAAGTCATCCAATTCGATATTACAAGGCCCTTACCCAAGGCCATAACCAACAACTCAATACAATTATATCGATAATCAATGAAACTAGGTCAATTCATTACATACTTATCAATATAATACAAATTATATATCAACTGAATATAATTATTGCATCATTAGAAAGCCCACAGAAACTAACATTAGAAATCATAAACCTTAAGTCAATATTGATTCAATAAGCTTAGCATGCGATAGATCTAAGAGTATCCATTTCTCAATTAATCAAATTGGAACAGCCTATACACCATACACACATAATCTGTACATGAATCAAAAGCCCCTAACAACTATACTTGAATTCATGAATGTCAAAGAATAATCAATTCACCCATATTTTAGTGAAATTTAGAGATTTGAGAAGGTAAAGGGTTCATGGAGTATACATAATTTTTATTCATATATAAACATTTGAAAACCATTTATGCAACAACCTAATACTTAGATAGAAATTGGACTTATTCATCTTTTTGAAATCTTTTAAAATCATCTTTGAAATTGGCTCTAAGGTGATAGCAAGCCTACATGAAAAACTCCCATACCTTATTTGAATAACCCAAATCTAATTGAAGAATAAACTCCATTGAAGGCCCATCTTCAAGATCCATCTTCACTTTGAACTCACATGGAGGTTTTTGGAGAAACTTTAGGGTGGAAAGTGTTTTGATTTAGATGTTAGGGTTATAATGAGAGTTTAATTACTTATATACTACTAAAATACCCATAAACACCTAAAATAATTGTCCTACTATTTTTAATAGACTTGGGGTGAAATCCCAACTTCACCCCTAACATTACAGAAAGCTGGCAGAAAACTGCCTCACGGACGACTTGCCCATCGACGATCCATAAGTCCATGCAGACCGTGCTGGAAACCGTCGATGGGTTAAAAGGATTTCTAAGGCTCCCCTAATAACCAAACACTAAGTATTTACAGATGACATCCATCGATAGGGCGTCGATAGGCCCATGAGCCGTCGATGCCTCTGTCGTTTGGGGCCTGCCTGGGACAGTCTTGACAACAAGTTTGGGTCCTTCCTCAAGGACCCTTGGTTTATCCTTGGGGATGATTTCCAGGACGTTTTCAACCCAAGTACGATTTTCTATGAGTTTAGGACCTACCACATGAGTTTCATCCAAAACAAACACATAAAAATTGACGAAACATACATAGACACACTAGGTCATTTCAAAGCAAACCTTTGGAACGTCATGGATGTTCTTTGACGTGTGACCTCCAAACTTCACGAAACTTGACACACTGACTTTAAACACCACATAAACTCATTTTAGAACCATATACGCTTTTTCATTACACATAAACACATAAAACAACACATGAGTTACTTAGGTGACTTAGTCACCGAACGTCTTGATCGTCCCTTGACGTTTGACTTCTAATGCACCTAAACTATTTCATATTGCCTTTATATCACATTATAAACCATATTAGGACCTTATATCACCATTACAACAATGTTATGCTCTAGCTTTACCTAATTCATTTCCGGGGTCTTATAATCTCGCCCACTTGGACAACTTTCGTCCTTGAATGACATTTTCCACTCTCCAAACACTTCAAAGAGTAAGAATTAAATTATAAACTCATAAACATTTCATATAACACACAATCACGAAGAACACATCAATTTCACATAATTATGAAAATCACAAGACAACAAGAATCTAGAAAACTTTATATAACTCATCATGCTATAAAACTCACATGCTTCATTCCAAATAGAAAAATCTCATTTTATATTTAATATATAATCAAAAACATCAGTTATAGCTATATTACAACTATTTTAGACCAAATAATAAATTAGTCGAATTTCAAAAAAATTCACAGTGAACTTTTAGTGTGCATTACAGTGATTTTGAGCATATTTTTTAAAAATGCAATTTCTAAGCAATTCTTGATATATACATGCTAATATTAAAGGTAAAATCATATAAATATCTTTTACATCATAATAATGGGTTCATAAAAAACACAATGCAAGAAGTTAACGAAATTCAATTTCAAAAAAAAACTTCCATCAAACATGCATATCATAAGGAGAAAGTTAGGAACTCATCTTCCACAAAGACTCCTATAAAACCAAGTTACCAAGAACTATTTGGTTTAGGCTTGAATAAACATATTATGAAAGGGTAAGGGCACCTCACTCCCAACAAACATACTTTCACCACACTCCCCCACTTAGGAGAAACCCATTCTAAGGTCAGCATAACATTCACTAGAAGGAACTCCCTCAAAGCACCATTACACCATACTAAAACTTTCTTACCAAGGTCTACCTCATGAAGACTAAAGACACTCAAAGGTCTCATCATCTAACGCTTACATCCCCCTTACTAGGAGAACTCACCTTTTACTCCTTTAAATCACATCACCTCCATTCCTATTGTTGGGGTCTTAACAACATCAAATTATCTTGACAATTACTCCTTCACATTTTCTAACAATATATCTTACCATTTTTTAAAACTTAACTACTCTTCAAAATGCAACCAAACAAATCTAGGGTCATAACCATCTTCTATCACACCTCATTTCACAAGTCACATCTCATCTTTTCTCTCCCTCAAACCAAACTTTATAAATTAACCCTCAAGGGACCAACACATAAGGGAAAAAAGGGAAAGACACCATGTACAAAGCTCTTAGGCACGATTAGATGAACGAAGAAGTGAAACTTCCCTACTACCCAATACCCTACTATTTATAATGTGGCGCGCTTCACATCATAAATAAGACTCTACTAGATGTGGTTCATACGACAACTTAGACATTCCCTAAAACATATGATATGATACCATCTCTATCACAACCGGCAAGTACGCCCTAGAAGTTAAGACATCCTTGTGTCATCACACGGCAAATGAGACTTCATAAATTCTCATCTAAGCCTCTTGTATCATTCATTGCATAATAAACATTCTAAAATGAGTAAAAAATTTAAAACTTTCTTTACACACGAAGAATTCTTTCATAAACAATATGCAAACGGAAGACTTTCATTTAAAACATTAAATCTTTACAACAATCTACTTGAACCATCTAAACTTTGGAGTTTACAACAATTGGGACTAACCCCATACAAGACATAAAATAGACTTAAGACATAAAGGAACATGTGGATATTGTCCTCGAATCGATGAGGATTCACCAATACTTCATCTTCAATCCTTAGAAACCTATGCATTCTTCATGGCACATAAAATTTCCATATCCTACACTTTAGTCAAAAAGTAAAAGAAGGGGTTATCACATTAGATGTACTAAGTATGGAAGCCATGTAAAAACCATGAAAAAGGGACATTTATTAATAAGAATGTTTTTCATGAACTTTGATTAAAATATCATACTAAAATCAAATAAATAATATTTCAAAACTTAGAAACACATGTGAAATCATTTAACAAAAAGTCACATTTTTAGCAAACATTACATTGAAGTAACTTCACTGTACATCGAAGTTCCTTCACTTCACTTTAGACACCCTATAGCATGTAATCTTCTCACTCGAAGCTATCCTAAGATTCAATGAAGTCACACAAAGAGAGACCGCCGATACACCCTCTCTAGATGTGCCTAGACGACCCTGAAGATTACTTATAATGAGTCACATATACACTTAAGAGATATCAACATAACAACATGATTTTTTTCAACCAAGGTGACTCTAAGGTTCACTTGAGTGAGTTGTGAAGTGACCGCCCATACAATCCCTTACACACACACATAAGAGATTCTATAGACTACCTAAGATATTATCATTATCATTTAACACATTAGCATATAGGTGATATGACATTATTTTCCAAATGCTATCAAAAGACTAACTTAAGTAAATCAAGAAGATAACGTCCATAGTGACCTCTTCAAGATTACCTAAATAATCCTTAAAATTAACTAAGTTTTAGATCATGTCGACATAATCAACCAACTTCCTAGCTAGAGTAATTCTTTAAACTTATCTAGGTAAGATAAGAAGTAACCATTCGTATGCCCCGTTAACACCTTAACTAGACAACCCTTAAATACTCTAGATAAGTACTACTTCACTTTAACATACTTTCTTAACTTAAGTCATTACATTTATTAGTTCATTAAGAGACATTCAACACATCGAAGACATTCAAGTAATGGTCTTAGACAAGACCTAGAGACTCTAACTAACACCTTCAAAGCCTATTGTGCGATGTCTAGATAGCGTCCCATACCACTACCTAAACTTCATGGATCTTCTCTAATGCTAGTAAGTATCCCACAACATGAGAATAGGCAATAACAGACATAGACAATGTTATACAAGCATGGAATCCGGAGTTCTAACCTACTTCGATTAGGGTGTTCCACTTGCCAAGGGTAGAACTATGACACATCCCATGTAGGCACATTGTTAAGGAATATGAAGGTCGTGCTTTGAATTCTAGTCTCTTATTTAACTAGAACAACTTCCCTTAACATACTCACTCAGCTCTACCCTTCGTTCTCATAGAGTAATTCACATTAAAGGTTCACATAAAAGGGTTCCATAACAAGTTCATAACCCAATCACATTTACCCTACCAAAGAGGTCCTCTTAGGGACACCTTCCAATGGAGACAAGAAGCTCATTATGACTTCACTAAGGTTTGATATGATGTCGTTACAGCCAATGAACTTTATGTCTATTATACTTTACTTTGAAGGATACCATTACGACTTTCAACTTCAACATACATAACCTTACAACTAGGTTCAAGGTTTCACATAAAAGACCCTCTTACCATTATTCAAGGTCACATATCAATTATACATTCAAGACTAAGAGACTTAAGCATCCTAAGTCAAGACATCAAATATTCATAACCATAAAGCATCAAGTAAGCGACACAAGTCAATCAAGACAACACGCCACATACTTCACCTTAGCACATAGTACTAGTCATTCTATAAGCACATAGGAATAACCATTATCATCTTTAAGTCGTCCTAAACAATACCATATCACCATCAATATAACTATTATTGACTCATATAGTCAAGTAGGAACAACAATGCATCAAACCTAAGACTACACATACAAGCTCATAGTCATAGTTTACATGATTTCCTAACATACATAACAAAAGCACATACTTTCATAATCCTTCACATATAGATAGATATACTCATATTTGACATAAAACGACTATACAATACATCATAGTATTTCAAGTAGTCCGACAAGGACATGATCATCATATTGCACAAATTAACGCTGACAAGGCCACGTCAATTTCAAGTAAAGCACATAACACCGCCACCATAAGTGGACCATACCAATCACAATATAATTGAAGTCTAATTAACATCAAAATAAAGGAATTAGGGCAGCATACCCGCTCCATCTTACCACTTCGATTTAAAGGCTAAATCATACAATTCGATATTACAAGGCCCTTACCCAAGGCCATAACCAACAACTCAATACAATTATATCGATAATCAATGAAACTAGGTCAATTCATTACAGACTTATCAATATTATACAACCTAGATGTCAATTGAAAATAAATATTGCATCATTAGAAAGCCAATAGAAAATTACATTAGAAATCATAAGCCTTATATCAATATCAATTCAATAAGCTTAGCATGCCATAGATCTAAGAGTATCCATTACACAATTAATAAAATTGGAACATCCTATACACCATACACACATAATCTATACATAAATCAAAAGCCTAATACAATCGACACATGAATTCATAAATATCAAAGCATAATCAATTCACCCATATTTTAGTGAAATTTAAAAATATGAGAAGGTTAAGGGTTCATGGAGAATTTCATTGTAAAACATCAATTATACATCAATTTCATCATGTATATGCAAGAACCTAAAATTAAGAGTAGAAATTGGATTTTTCATGTTTTTGAAATCTTTGAAAAGTATCTTTTCAAATTGTCTCTAAGGTGATATCAAGCCTTAGATAAAGAAATCACATACCTTATTTGAATAAACCAAAGCTAATTGAATAAGAAACTCTATTGAAGACCCATCTTCACTTTGAACACACTGGAGGTTTTTGGAAAAACTTTAGGAGGGAAAGGGTTTTCATTTGGATATTGCGGTTATAATGAGATTTTAATGACTTATATACTTTTAAAATACCCATACACACCTAAAATAATCGTCCTCCTATTTTTAAAAGACTTGGGGTGAAATCCCAACTTTACCCCTAACATTACAGAACGCTGGAAAAAAACTGCCTCACGGACGACTTTCCCATCGACGAGGCGTAAGCCCATTCACGGACCGTACTGGCAATCGTCGATTGGTTCAGAGGCTTGTCAAGGCTCCCCTTACCATACAAGACTAAGTACCTACAGATTAAACCCATCAACGAGGCGTTGATAGGACCACGAGCCATCGATGCCTCCGTCGTTTGGGGTCTGCCGGGACAGTCTTGACAACAAGTTTGGGTCCTTCCACAAGGACCCTTGGTTGTCCTTGGGGATGTTTGCTGCGACGTTTCAAACCCAGATACAATCTTCTATGAGCTTAGGACCTACAACATGATTTTCATCGAAAACGAACTCGTAAAACTCATTGAAACATACATAGACACACAAGGTCGTTTCAAGGCAAACCTTCCGAACGTCATGGACGTTCTTGGACGTTTGACCTCCAAACTTCACGAAACTTGACACACTGACTTTAAACACTACATAAACTCAATTAGGAACCATATAATCTCATTCTTCACCAATAAAAAAATAAAACCACACATCATGTAGTTAGGTGACTTAGTCGTCGATTGTCTTGATCGTCCCTTGACATTTGACAACCTAAACTCTTAGCTATTACCTCTATGTCAAATTCTACACCATATTAGGACCTTATATCCCCATTAAAACCACTTTAGGATATAGCTTTACCTAAATCATTTTTGGGGTCTTATAATGCCCATTCTTTAGTTGGTTTATAATCCATGCTCCATTATTGGCGACCTTACTTAGAAGTTAAATATTTCATTCTTCAATTGGGTATGAATGTATTTATAAGACAATGTTTATTATATATGCCCATTTATTGGTTATTAACCCTGTTTATATACCTTGAGGCATCTATTCATACTCCAATATTGGCACAAGCCTTAGTTTATTTTCCAGTCTTTTTCTTTTTCTTGTTGTGTAGTTCAATAATTCCTTTGACCCTATGTTTTACTTACAAGTACAATGAATAATTTTAATCCCACACCCAAAATGAATCAAGTAAGTAATCCAAGGACCGAGGAGATATTTCACTACCTTACAATGAGTCATTCGTTACTCTATGTATTCATTAACATTTCATAAGCCAGTTTCTATTGGCTATGCCATCTGTTTTCATTACTTTCATGTTAGGGAAGTTATGAGGTTTTTAGTTGTCATTATGTTTCTACTTCCCTTTTTTGGCATAATGTAAGAAGTCATTATAAGCCAATCTTATTTGGCTTTGCCCATTATTTGCTGAAACTTCATTAGTGTGATATTGGCAATTGACATTTTTAAGCTCTTCTTCATAGCTCACTTTGAGCATATGTTCCTTCATCATTCATTTTTACTTTCATAGAAACATCTTTAGAAATAAGATCTTGCGAGCTAACATGAAATCATGTTTATTACCCACACCGAAAAGAGGTGATTCACCAATTAAAATGAATCTAGATCATGTGATCTACTCATAAAATCCAATGTCTGCCCCATACTGAAAAAGGGGTAATTCCTTGCTAAGGCGAATCCATCTCAAGTGTTCACTCCGCACCGAAAAGGAGTGGCTCACAGCTATAGGGAACAAAGAACATGTCGTGTGCATTAACCAACAATGATCATGTGAGATAAACATGAAATTCGGTGTCTTCCACACAACAAAAAATGTGGAATCACTGGCCAAAGTGAAATCGAAACATACCTAGCTCTCTTAGGTGGAAAGCACTGGTTAGTTACTATGTTGGATAGATATAGTTCAAAAACTAGGGACTTATGAGACTACATATCAACTAGGTGGTAGCCTCGTCTCATGACACTTACACATGCAAGAACATGCTCATAACTAGTCTCTCGATTCTGTGCTCACTTTCATTATCTTCTTTATCTATTAGAGTTGACTCAAGCGTTATGGAAGCTTGCTTCTAGATTGAAATTTAATTACTCTATTGATGACTTGTCATCCTTACATTACATTGATGAAATGTGAATTGTCCTTACATATCATCATTAGGTGTTAATGAGACTAGTCTCACACATTCTAACACCTTCATTCGAGATTATCTTTTAACTTAGTAGCTTAGGTGTAAGTAATACTTGTCTCACTTCCTTTAACACCCCATTCTGATCACTTACTTAATTTAGACCCCTTTAATTATGTTATAACTCACTTGTTACTTCCTTACTTTAGTGTAGTAGCTTCATTTCATCGTTTATGGATGATGAGCACTTCTTTGAATGAGTTACATACGTTCATAGTTCATTCTTTCAGAGCATGTTTGGAGTTGTTCCAATGAATGGCATGCCGTTGGTTATGGATTCATTGAATTTCTTTAGAAGTTCTTATAATTATCATTTGGTACTCTAACTGCACAGGATTGGCATATGATTAGTATTAGCCTCAACATTTGCATATTAAACTATATAACCATTTTTGTTGGCATAAGTCAATTTTACATAGGTTAATATTTAAATTTAATATGTATGAACCATTCGATAATCTTTCAATCATTTACATAAACTCATAGCCATTTGCATGCATCCTTTTTGACAAAGTAGTGTTAGCCAATTTGTTGGCATAAAATAGGCAATTCATTCAAGATGTAATTTCATAGATGTCTTTTAAGCCCATCTTAGTTTATGGCTTTTAGTGATGAAATATTTAAACCTCTTGGAAAGAATCATATTAATATTCGATGAACTTAGCATCTTCATAACATCTTAATAACAGCAAGTCAACATTCGGCCAAAACACATAAATCACTTAACACATGACGGACGTAACTTTGTATATCATCGGTTCTTAATTTACATGATAATATTAACTTTACATGACTACAAGTTAATAGGTTTATTTGATATTCATCATTCAAGAAAAATACATGTTATGAACAGCCAGCACCACATACCAACAACATGGTCTCTAACCTATTCATCATTGAATCGAAAAGGATACTCAAGGGAGTTCAACATGAATACGTGAACAACCCTAGTTTTCAAGATCTTTGAATTGTAAAAAAGAAAGTTCTATTGGATAAAGAAGTCAAGGAGAGAAACCCATAATATATGTATAAATTAACCTACGAAGACCACCTTGAACGAAACCTTGAAATAACCTTGAAATAGTCCTAGAGAAATCGATAAACTTTCTGCCTTTTTCTTTCGTTCGTTGTTTTCTGATTTGCGTTGGTATACTCTTAGTGTTTTAATGTGGGTCTAAGTCTTAGGAACTGATATTAACTCACTCAAGTAACGTTTAATAAGTTAATTAAATAAATTAATTAACTAATTACTAAAAAGCCCCTCCTAAATTGACTAGAAATAGGAAAACACAACACTTAGTCAAATCTGAAAACTTTCCTAAGAATTTCATTTTGCCCCTTTAAATTAATTAATTAAATGGATAATTTAATTGATTAACTTACATGTATTAATTTCTAAAGTACCCCTAAATCATATGAATCATAATTAATCCTTTTGGACAATCCTAGGTTAAGTACTAGATGTTTCTTGAGTTGTACAAGGTTAGTGTAGGAATTACGGTTTGACCCCTTTAATATTATTAATTATATGGATAATTTAATTAATTAAGTGACCTAGAGTAATTAATAAATTACCCTTAAGTAGTTAACCATAACTAATCCATTGGAGCATCCTAGGTTAGGTACTAGGTTGTCTTTTTCTTGTCTTAACCGAGATCTGGAAACCGCTTTGTGATTTCAGTTTTGTCCTTTTAAATAAATTAATTAAGCTTCTAAATTAATTAATTAAGTAGCCGAGGAATATTTCTAAAGTATCCCTAACTTGTTAGGACCATAACCAACCCTTTGGACAATCATAGGTTAGGTACTAGGTTGTCTCTTTAACAAGTTACTAGGTTAGGGTCCCAATTAAGTCTTAGCTTGTCATGTGTACTAGAAAATTTATTTTTTTGTTTTTTCTAGGTTATTTAATTAGGTAGGGCAGTAGGTTAGGGTCTAGAATTAGTTAGATCTCTAGGCCCCACATGGGTGAACCCATGTGCACGCCTACCCCCTACCTACCCTAACAACATTCGGTTAGGGTGGTCCCCTCTTTGCTGTTTCTCTCTTGTCTTGCCCATGTGATTGCACATGGGTTGGTTGTACAATCCTAACAAACTATTCTTGATGTCTTATTGGGAATATTTACTTATTGTCTCAAGGACCCTCTCTATGTCCTTGGGCACTGGTTAATTTACATGATCATTTTAAATTGTCATGTGCTATGGTACTAGGCTTGACACTTGGATGCCTAGTACATAGTGCATTAGGTTGACAACTCATCGTTTTTATTAGCTTAGGGTCTTCATTGCAGGTACATTTCTTAAACAAGATCATTAATACATAGAAAAATTGGCTAACACACTTTAAGCCAATATTTTGTAATATGCCCAATATTATGCTTATTTGGGTATTATATAGAAATTGGCTAATACCCCTTAGCAAATTTTCTATACTATGCCCAATATTTCTCAAGATTGGGCATTGAAATGCCTATATATCCCTAATACGCATTCTTACAGACCTATTGAGCTCTTCACTAGACATGTAATTTTCTTGAATGTTACAAAAAGGACTCTAGCTTAGCACCGAGTGAACTAGAGGGAGGAGTGGCCCTTCCCACATAGGGAAGGTAGGTTCACTAATGACCTATTGAGTTTTGAGAATACAATGCATATAGCATAAAGAGGGTCCCAAATATATCTCTTAGTTCTTCAACTATGTTTCCCCTATAGGAATACGATCTAGTGGATCCACCTAGTTGCTATGTTCATGTTTTGGTATTACCTTGGCATGTAGTCCTCCTTCTTTCGATGTAGGGTTCCATGAAACCGATTCCATATTAGGTCATATGGTCTATGTCGGTTAGGGAAAGATGTTCCTAAAAGGTAAAATGAACTAAAGGATTGAACTCTAACTAAGATTAAAGGGTTTTAGCTTAGTCTAGATAGGGTATGGGACTCCACCTAAACATTGCACTAGTTAGACTTGAAGGGAGACTTAGGAGGATGTTCTTATGTATGAATATGCTTATAATTCTATATGACATGCATATTATGAACTTGCACATTGTTGATACTATACGTTGATTGGTGTCCCTTATGAATATGTATTGGTCTATATAGTTAAAGTATGCTGCTATGTACTTTTAAATGTTCTGATATCTGAAGTAGGAAGTTAGTGATGATTCTTGTTGGGTTACTTGATTGATTAAGGTTATGGGGCTTTGCTTTGTCATTGCACTAGTTGACTTGATAGGGGTTTATGGGTAAATGTCTTGCTTTAGTTATGATTGAAATGTACTCTTAATCATGCTTGTTACTATTATTGCTTGATGATAGAGTTATTTTTCTATGTATTCAATTATATGCTATGTATGTTGACTTGACTAGACTTGATGTTGTTCTTGTGATGTACATGCCTATGACTTAATGAACATTTTCTATTTGGTTGGTATGGTCTTGTTGAATATGCATAATGGTTTTTAAGGGAAAGTGCATGCTTATTGAAATGTCCCTTTTCTTAGCATGTTTTCAAAGTAATTGTGCATATGGTCTCATACTTAGTACGAGTGGTGTACTAACCCCATTTCTTCATTTTCCCCAATATTTTAGGTTCCGGTCATTGAAATTAAGTTCATTTAATTAATTAAGTGATTTAGGAGTTATTTGTGGAATATGGAGACTAATTAAGTTTATTAAGTCCTACTATAAATTACCCTAAACCCTCATTAATCAAAACACAACTCTCAAATAAACTCTCTTCCTTCTCTCTTCTTTCTCTATTTAATTGGAAGACTCCATAGAAGCTTATCTTGAAAGGTTAATTGGGGGCTAGATAAGGGTGGATTCTTCATAAAATTGTTGATAAACATTAAGGTATGGGTTCTATTCACCATTCAGATCCTTTCCTCAAAGGGATCCTTTAAAATAGATTTAAAAAAATTGAGTTTTCTTATGAGTTTCATTCAATTACGAAATTGAAGTTATGGATTGAGTTGTTAATGGATTATTAGGGTAACATTAAGTATATTAACATGTAAGTCATCTTTTTTATGGTAATTGTTGACGGTTTGGTCTAAATTGAAGAGTATGATTCTCTATCCCTAACCCTAGGTAGTGATCTTGAGCTATATTGTATTGTGATCATTCAATTAAGTTGGTTGTTGATTAGATTACTATTCTATGTTTTAATTATGACTAAATTAAGATGAGTTATAGGCCTATCATGCTAGTTCTTGAGATGTGATTTAGTGTTATGTATTATAATGTGAGATTAGACTATGTACCTTGTCTGAAGTTGTCATTTAAAGATAAATTGTGTTATACAAATGCAATTGGCCTTGTTATCTTATTGGTTATCATTGTGTGATGATGTTACTACCCAAGTTGGGTTGAGTTATGGGTTGATGGTAAAACCTTGATGATAGACTAGGAGGAAGACTTGGTAAGTCTTAGAACCTTTATTATTACTTCCAATTGTGATTAATTGTTGTAAAGTCATGATATAACATTGGAGTATGCCTTATACTAGGATTATCAGATGGCATAATGTTAGAATTGAAATGTCTTGATTATGTTGTGAGGTTGATTAAGGTATATGTGCTATAAGAATGGTGAAAACTATCAATGATCCCTAATATTTTATGAAATGCTAACGTGTTAACCTCACTTATATGAATTGTGATGAAATGACTTATACTCATAAAATTTATTTTGAGCTATTAATGATGATGATTATACAAAGGGTAGACCCTATGGCCTAAATTAAGTTATGATTGATAATTAAACTTTTAAAGACATTTCAGAAAGGGACTCTAGCTTAGCACCGAGTGAACTAGATAGACAAGTATTCCTTCCAACATAGGGAAGGTTGGAACACTACGTTACTCTTGATATTGGAGACTATAATACATGGCGCATAAAGAGGGTCCCAACTAAACCTCATAGTTCTTGAACTATGTTACCCCCATAGGAATACTAGCTAGTAGATCCACGTAGTTGTAATGTTTCATGTTTTGGTACTACCTTGGCAAGTAGTCCGCCTTCTTTCGTTGTAGGGTTTTATGCACCAGATTCCACATTAGATCATGTGGTCTATGTCATTCAGGGAAAGATGTTCACAAAAGGTAAAATGAATTAAAGAATTGAACTCTAACTTGGATAACCTAAGGGGATTAGCTTAGTCTATGCAGGGGTATGGGACTCTACCTAGACATTGAACTAGTTAGCCTTGAGGGGAGTCTTAGGAGGAGGTTCTTATATGCTTATATTATGATAATATATGATGTATATGTGACGATAATGGCACATTGTTGATACTATTTGTTGATTAGTTCATTTATGAATATGCCTTGGATTATAATGATAATATATTGTGAAATGCAAGTCTAAATGCCATGATATGTAATGTTGAACAATGGTCATGTTTTCTTGTTGACGGTATTTGATTGAGCAAGGTAATAGGGCATTGTTTGGTCATTGCACTTGTTGACTTGATGAGGACTTGTGAGTAGTTGTCTTGCTTATTATGATATGTTTGACTCTTATTTATTCTAGTGATATTATTCCTTGATGTTAGGGTTGTAGTAAATCATGGATTCCAAGAATGTTGGGATAACTATTACTTGTTAAGATAGTAAGCATGTTTGGTTGGTTGATATGACTTACTTGACTTTGCATTAGTCCCCTAAAGGGGTAATTTGACATGTTTTGTCAAAAAATCCCTATTAACATGTTTTGCTTGTGTATGTGCATAAGATCTCATACTTAGTACATGTGGAGTACTAACCCCATTTTCTTCCCTTTTTCCGAAACATTTTAGGTTCCAGTCGTTGAGGAGCTTCGGAAGGCGACATTATTGAAGGCGTGGATTCTTCCTTTTATCCAAGTGGGGTAGGTCCTCAACTTTCGAGGGCAATGCCATCTTCTAGATTTGGATTTTGTTATGAGCTTAATGACTATATCATTCCTTACTTGTTATTTGAATATTGTACTTTCGTATGACCTATATATGGTCTTGTTAAATTGATGTAAGGGCTATGGCCAGGTTGTGATATCCGTTTAGATGGTATGAGATGAGAAAATCATTCAGACTATTTCTATATTCTTATAATGTATGTGCAATAAAAGTAGAAGGCTATGTAACCTTCCTATATTAAGGGTCTATGTATACTCCATACGAATATTATATACATATTATGTGTATGTAGAGATCTATATAAACCTTCAAGTAGTGATAATGAAAGATTTAAATTTTTTTGCATTTTCAACCTATGAATGTAATGACATGTAACTAATAGACTAGTCTTAGTCATTCTGAAGGACGTCGATGCCAGTTACGTCTAGGGGGTAAACCCGGATGTGACAGGTAGGTCCTCACTCTCCGAGGGCGATGCCACTATCTATCTAATGGAGTTGTTTTAGTATTAAGACTATTCTTATGTTTCTTTCCTTTCATTGAGTACTAAACATTTGTATGACCTATATGTGTTCTTGTTATTGATGTATGTGCTAGCCCCAAATTTGATATAATCTTATTAGATGGTTAGTATATGAGACGACTATTATTTCTATGTTATATTTTATACACTTATGTGCAACAAAAGTAGATGAGTATGTAATGTTCCTATACATATGGTCTATGTATACTCGATATATATATACTATGTGTATGTAGAGGTCTATGTAAACCTCCGAGTAGAAGTAATGAAAAGTTTTAAATTTTCCGCTATCTTTTACGTGTAATGATTTAAGCTAAGAGGCTAGTCTTAGTCATCAAAGAGGACGACAATGCCGATTACGTCTAAGGGCTATTCCCGAATATGACACTTTTATGCATCAAACACATAGGCTCTTATCATGTTCACAGGAGGAACATCCTTCTCTGAATCATAACATGGTCATTACACTTCATGTTTTATTAAGAGGTCGTCTTGCAACCATATTTATGTAACACTTAGGCTATTTCAACAACACTCCTGAAACAATTAGGAACTCATACTTCAATGCACATAGACTTGAGTAATATAGGTTGACAATGGATTCTTATTAGTTAGGCCTAGTGCAATGAGGGTCATACTCAACCATACCATGCATAGTTGTGTCCATGGAGGAATGTCCTTCTCCTCAACATACTTGTCACATGAGTTCACACCCAAGAAAGGCACAAAAGTCAACTTAACCATAAAATGAGAATTTCTCAAGTATTAGCCAAAGCATGCTCATAATTTTTCTTCCTAAAGAAGCCAAAATGGTAATTTATATCACACACATCACAACAATAGGAAGTCATTTCGCAGAATTTCAATTTCTAGTATAATATTAGCTTTCATAAACATGCATCATTTAATGAACATCATACAATTTAAAGGCACACACAAGGACAATACATAAACACTCCTTCACTTTTAAAAAGTGAGCCTACCATCATGCTTCCCTAATCATAAAAGTCACAGAGTTTTCAAGAGAGTCATCATTTTCATTTTAAGGAGACTCAAAATTTTCATTAATGGCTTAAACACCACATATTATAAGTAACTTCAAACAAGCTTCTTACCTTATCACATGAAATTAAATGCACAACTAGTACTTAAAGATGCACAATCAACATGAGAAAACCATGAATTTAATTTAGAATCTTCAAAATACTCTCAAGATAGTGTCAATGAAGACATACAAAACATATAGAGGTAATGATACTCATACTTTATACAAGACTCCTCTCATGAAAAAAATTTACTTAGAACTCATTAGATTCAAGTTCAAGTAAGAATACATGGATAAGATGGAAATATCTACAACCCTACTACTCACATCACCATCCCCCACTTAGGGTGAGCTCAGTTAAGAGAAACTTAACCGAACCTCAAAAGGATCTTAACTTATCAACCTTCATTTTCATAACTTAAAAGTAATTACAACTTTAGAAGGAAATACAGTAAGTAAACCAAGGAATTCTAAACCTTATCATCTATGCAAATTATCCCCAAATTTTTAAGTTAGGTCATACTATTTAACCACATTAGGGTTTTATACAATACATTAGACACCAAGGTCATACAACATTAGGGGAAAAAACAAGGAGACTTAGTCATAAGGACTCTTTCTTTTCTTTCAACATTAGATTAAGGTAACTTCTAGGTCAATCAAACACACATCATCACCCTACCAAGATAAACATACTACCTTCACACCTAGAATAAACTAAATACAAGGACTTCAATCCATACAATGAAATCATGAAGGTTCACATGCATAACCAAAGACAATATTTGAAACATAAAAACATATACTTAGGGAAGAATGCTTTCATAGGTGATCACTAAGGATTTCAAGTTCAAATCATATCATTGGGCTACCATCATGCAAAATCACATAGAAATACACCATTCCAAAAGAGACTCATTTTAACCATAAAACTTCTAACGTATTTTAATCATATCATGACAATAATTTTAAACATAACATGGCATTTCACATAGGTCTCATATATAACCACAAAGGACATCATATCAACATAACATATCTTTTCTAATATTTCACATACATAGCCATAATTGACATCACATAACCAAAGATGCCAAATTCACCTTAACACATACTCATCAACCATACAATCAACATAAGCATCAAAACTCAACTTTTCTCCCTCAAGCATAGAGATACTATCTCATCCAAGCAATCATACCTAAAAGACTACGGACAAGAAAACATAGAGAGAGATCTTACAGAGATAAGTTCTATAGCACGACATGAGAATGATGAATATGTGAAACTCTATCGTCCTATAGCCTCTGGCTCTTAGATGCGTCGCGACTCTCACCGATGGTAGAGACTCTACTAGACGTCGCAATATAAGACTTTTGTAATGTAAAACTACTTTCATAAACCACATGCTCTAATACCACGTTTGTCACATCCAAAGAGAACCCCCTAGAAGTAAAATGGCGTACTTGACCTCTCGGAGGTCATTCACAAGCCCATAATTATCATTCATCATATTGTCATAGGTAAATTTAGCGGAAAATTTAAGACATTCATAGCAAATCATATGCTAGACCATTACTTCATATATATATAATCACACCTAGTTAAAGACTCTAGACTCTTTTACCATCCTAGACTCGACATCATAAGAGTACATCAGGGACATGACTCTACAGCATAATACATGAGTACAATTGTCACGACCGCATTCTAGCCCCCAGATGATACCGGCGTCGTTGACCACTCAAAGGTCATAGACAAGCATATATACGTCATCTTTACTTCATCTAGGTTAATTTTTTTTGCAGAAAATTTTAACTTTTTGTTATTTAACATTCGTATAAGACATTCTACTTAAACTCACAAATGTTCGCAATCAACCATCTAACATTAAGATCATCAAATGAAAGAAATAGTTTAATACTGCATTAAGTGTATACTTGCTAAAATGGCACAAATACAAAGTATGAAATTAAATGGTAAATGAAACACTAGTGGAACATACTCTACTATATAAAGCCTACATCTAAGCTAGATAATAACAGTAGACAGCCTCGAAAGCATGAGGGCCTACAAAGTTCGGATTAAAGCTTCACGTTCGGATAGCTGCAACGTCGTACCATAAGATCTAACATCCACTTGTGCCTGCACCTAAAAGAAGATATTTGTATGGAATTAGTACACACTTTTACAAAGTATTGGTAAATGCAATCACACACCAAGGACATGCATGAGAAAGAATAGCTCTTTCCTAACAACATGATTTATGGAAAGTCAAGTCAGTGGACTTGCCAAATTTTGATTACAATGGACCTGCCAAAGTTGGATTTGGAAAGTCATGCCATGAGTGTGACAAGCATCATAAAACTTATCATTTTGCAAACAACACATAGCATATTTCACATATCATATCACGTAGTTCATATCATTCTTTCATACGCCATGAGACCTGGGGATCATGGACTTGACGTTAGGACTTCTCAAAATGAGGGCTCAACATATGGGACCTCAACTAGGGAGCCTTCTTTAGCAAACACAGAGTCTGCTTCATTCATTCATACGTACTTAATTTTTAATTCTTTCATATACTAGTACAATCACCAATCATACCTAGGATGTAGTTTAAGACTCTCATCAGGTTTGTTGTGCAATGACAAAGAATAACCTAGCGTCATAACTTAAGTCTAGCTCACCTCTTGATTATCCTATCCTTACACCTTTAGTATTGTTCATTTCATTATGTGCAATATTTGAGGCTGGCCTCATTCATTCTTTGGGAACTTTAACTTTAACCGACATAGATCATGTGAGCATCATGAAATCCAGTATCTCCCCCACACCGAAAAGAGGTGGAATCACCGGTCAAAGTGACCCAAAACATGCTAGCGTACATGCGAATTGAACCCCGCTAGATCCCTATATTGGCAGTATATGTTCAAACACTACGAGATATAAGGATACCCATACCCGGCATGCCGGACAGTCTTATCTCATGAGAATTACATGAACCTCCGACCTTCCTCAAAGAAGGCATCACCACTCATAGATAGCCTATCGGTGCTCAGTATAAAGTTCCGTGAATTCAACTCATACATCATGGAAGTTGACTTCTAGCATGAGGACATCATAGATCATTAGATGATTCTCATATCATCATTAGTATTAAGTATGCATTAACTTCAATACTTTCATTAGAGAGTTCATAGACTGGTCTCTTCATTAACTTTACACTCTCATAGGTGAGTACATCTTTGTAACATTTACTTAGGTTCATTTTAGATTGCTCTCATCTTTCACATTAGCTCTTATCATGTTGTATTTACATTCGTTAACTTTAACACATACTCACCCCTTTATATAAATGTTCATTTGATCATATGCAAATGCACTCGGCCATTTAGTGTGTTTCACACTCTTACTTAACCCTTCTAGGTTTACATCATTTCATCACATACATCTTAGGTTCACTTACTTATAAACGTATGCTAGACTTATGAGTCCACACATACAAGTCATGAGGCTTCATTTATAGTTTGTCTAAGTGATTCATGTTTACCCAAGATTATGTGGTACAAGACTTATGCATCTTAGAGATATGCAAAGATATTGAATTTGATCTTTTGAGGCAGCATTAATTAAATATTTATTCACATATGACTTATGTGTCAATACATAATTTGGTCAAGGGAACCCAACTTAGAATCCCTTGGACAACACCTAGTTATTTTTTTCCACCTAAATTTTGATTTACATTTCGGCTTGGGGAACCTTATTCCGAATCCCCTCACTAACATTATTTTTCCTTTTTTTCCCTTCCCTATATTCACCTTAGGCGTTTAAGCACTAGGGGATCTGGAATTGAACCCCCATAGCAACATTCATTTATTTCTCTTTTTTTTTCTAAGTTCTTTCTTGTTGGCAGAGAGGAGTTGGGTTCGAATCCCACTCCTCTCATTATTTTTATTAACTTTCTCTTTAGATCCTCTTTCATCCAAGAGGTGGTGGTTTTGAATCCCACTCCTCTCATTATTTTATTATTTTTATTTTCCCTTTGCTCTCTTGTTTGGTCGTGAGGTTGTGGGTTCGAATCCCACACCTCTCATTTTTTTCAGCTTTCATGTTGTGAGGTCTTGGGTTCAGTCCCTAGTTACCTCACATGTTTTAATTTATTTTTAAACTTCTCCTAAACTTCAAGCATCTGGACAAAACTCCATCACCAAGTGCTGGAAATTTAATTATGTCTCTAGCCTTTACTTAACAACATTCATGCATTCGTTTTGTGGTTTTTTCATGATTTGTCTAACGCGTTTTGAGGTGTACATTCATTGTTGTTTTAACTAAGATTTTTCCACTAAAAATCAGCCACCTTACACTTCATTTAAACATCACAAATTACACATCTTATGCACCTTAATTCCAATCATTAGACTAGCCATTTTAAGGCTTCATAGCAGAGAACCACAACATACATTTTACACATTGCACTACATCATTTTCAGTTGACATCATTGAACATGCTTGCAATTTCTAAACACAAAATCACAAAAAAAATCATATTTCACACTTAGATACCAGCAAGCATACCCACAACATGATTTCTAACCTAATTTCGATTGAAATCTGAAGGAGACTAGGGACAAGGAATTCGACAATAGAGGGGACAACCCTAGTTTCATACGTTCAATTCGTAGAAAGAAATTTCTTTTGGAGAAAGGATTCCAGGAGAGAAAACCCATACCTTTTCTTGGTGTTGTTCAACACTCAATGTTTCTGCCTAGAATCACCACCAACCCAACGTCCAACACAGAAACTCCAATCTTACCCGTCGAGAATGTAACGTTTAGGTTTACTTTGATGGATTTTTTTTGTTGTTTGTATTTTATAAGTTATTCAAGTGCGAAGAAATTTTTTTGTTATTTCTGATTTTTGTTTCTGCTTTGTTAACAGAGAAAACGTGAAAATTGACAGAGTGGAAGACGTGAGAGGTAGATGGATAAACATGAAAGAGAGAAGTGTGAGATAGTGTCCCTTTAGAACTACAACTTGTTTGCAAGACTTAGTCAAATTAATTAGTAATTAATAATTAATAATTAAAAATCTGATTTTCACGTTTTCTTAAATCCGCCAATAATTATAAATTTATTAAATTAATTTACCAAATTAATTAAAACAAATTAAATCATTGCTCCCACCTAGGTTCGAACCTGGGTGGAGCAAGATTTTGCTTAATAGGTAATTTCGGCCCTCTCTACCCAAAATGCCCCTCCACCATATTAATTTAATCATTAATTACATATTAAGTGTAATTAGGATACTACCCTTAGCATGGAAAAAGACCATTTTACCCCTAGACCCTCCAAACTTAAGATTTCCCCTTTTTAAGTTCGGTAAAGACTCATCCGGGCAAATCTTCATATTCAGGAGCCCCACATGGCTGGACCCAACCTTTCCTAGGTCAACTAACTCAGTTGAATTGGCTATTGCAAGTGTTCAGAGACCGGTATCTACGCGTATCAATCTGTGTGAACCCGGTCTTATCGTAGGCATTCTAGACACATTAAGCATTACTTATCTTAAACATTTTTAGGGTTGTTACATTTTCCCCCCATTAGGAACATTCGTCCCCGAATGACACTACTAATTATTTTGCGTAATCCAAAACAGATCATAACATAGTTACTACACATAATCAAAAAATAGCAACAATGAATGGGGAGATAAGGAAACTTACACTTTAGAGTAGAGAGTCTAACCTCAAGAGCTGAACAGATGGGGATAGCGGGATCTCATATCGGCCTTGGCAACCCATGTAGCACCCTCAACAAGATGGTTCCTCCCAATACCTTCACTGTGGCAACCTCCTTGTTTCTCAGTCACTTCACCTGTTTGTTTAGAATCTCAACAGGTATCTCCTCATAGGACAAGCCTTCATCAACCCCCAAACCTTCAATAGGTAGAATCGATGTTGGATCAGCCAGGCACTTCTTCAACATGGACACATGAAAGACTGGATGAACAGAAGCTAGCTCAACAAGCAATGCCAACTCATAGGTCACGTTACCCACACGCAGTAGGACCTCATATAGCCCAACATACCTCGGACTCAACTTCCCTTCCGGCCAAACCTCATCACCCCTTTCAGAGGTGATATCTTCAAATAGACCTGGTCACCAACATAAAATTCTAATGGCCGCTTCATGTTATCCGCATATGACTTATGTCGACTGTAAGAACTAGCCAACGTGTCTCTAATCACTCCAAGGCCTCGTGAATGATCTCTGGACCCAAAATCGATGACTCTCAAACCCGAACCACCCAACTGGAGACCTACACGTCCTACCATACAGTGCCTCAAACGGTCCCCTCCCAATGCTAGAGTGATAGATGTTATTATACGAGAACTCTATCAAAGGCAAATGGTCGTCCCAACTACCTCTGAAGTAAATCACGCACGCCCTCGACATGTTCTCCAATGTGTGAATGGTGCGCTCAGACTTCCCATCAGTCTGAGGATGAAAGGAAGTGCTAAGCTTCACCAACTTGCCTAAACTCTTCTAGAAAGATCTCCAGAAATGCGAAGTGAACTAAAATTCTCTATCTGAAATGATAGAAAAAAGAATCCCATGCCATCTCACAATCTCATCAATGTAGAGTCTCGCATAGTCCTCGGCCTTGTAGTAGACTTCACAGGGATAAAGTGGGCAGACTTAGTCATTCTGTCCACAATAACCCATATGGAGTCATGCTGCCTCCTAGTCTTCGGAAGACCAACCACGAAGTCCATATTAATGGCCTCCCACATCCAAGTCGGAACCTCGATAATCTGAGTCAGACCGCCTGGCTTAAGATGCTCTGCCTTAACATGATGACAATTAGGACACATAGCGATATACTCAGCAATCTTCTTCTTCATGCCATCCCACCAATAGATCTGCTTAAGATCATGATACATCTTAGTGGAACCTGGAGTATAGAATATCTGGAACCATGGGCCTCAACAACAATCCTGGTCCACAAATCATCCACATCTTGTACACACAGCATGTCCTGGTACCTAAGTATGCCTTCACCTCCCAAGGCAAAAGACTCATTCATCTTTGTCAATATTGAGTCCTTCAGCTCCATCAACACAGGATCAAGATGCCGACCCTTCTTGTCTTCAACTACCAAGGATGATTCAGAACTAGGATGAACTAAAATACCCCCACTAGTAGAGTCAACCAACCGCACACCCAGTCTAGCTAGTTTGGGTACATCTTTCACCAACTCCTTCTTCTCATCCTCAACGAGGGTTGTACTCCCCATGCTCATCCTGCTTAAAGCATCAGCTACAACATTAGCCTTACCTGGATGGTAGTGGACATTCATGTCAGTCTTTCAAAAGCTCCAACCATCTGCGATGACGTAGACTTAACTCCCTCTGTGTAAACAAGTACTGGAGACTCTTGTGGTCTGTGAACACATCCACATGTACTTCATACAGGTAGTGCCTCCACAGATTCAGTGCAAACACTACCGCTGGCAACTCTAAGTCATGATTTGGATAGTTCTTCTCATGCACCTTGAGCTGTCTAGACGCATAGGCTATCATCTTACCACCCTGCATAAGAACACAACCCAAACCAACCATAGATGCATCACAATATACTGTGTAATTCTAAACACACTTAGGCAAGATAAGTACCGGGGCTGAATTGAGTTTGTCCTTGAGCTCTTGGAAGATATTTTCACAAGTCCACCCAATCAAACTTGACTTTTTTCTTCATCAAGTCGATGGGGCGACAATGGAAGAAAAACCCTCCACGAACCTGCGATAGTAACCAACCAATCCTAAGAAGCTATGGATATATGTGAGGGTAAGAGGTTTTTGCAAGTTCATAACATCCTCAGTATTCCTGGGATCTACCTCCACACCTTTATCGGATATGACATGACATAGGAAGGTCACTAATCTAAGCCAGAATTCACATTTGCTGAATTTGGCATACAGCTGATGTTTTCTAAGTCCCTACAAGGTTAGTCTCAAGTTTTGTTCATGCTCTTCCTTGGTCTTAGAATAGATGAGAATGTCATCAATGAATACTATGACGAAGGTGTCAAGGTATTCATGGGAAACTCTATCATGAGGTCCATAAATGCAGCAGGTGCGTTAATGACACCAAATGATATCACTAGGAATTCATAGTGACCATAACAGGTACAAAAGGTTGTCTTTGGGATATCTTCATCCCTAACTATAATTTGATGGTACCCTGAACGAAGATCAATATTCCAGAAGAAAATAGACCCTTGGAGTTGGTCAAACAATTCATATATTTTGGGGAGCGGATACTTATTCTTGCTATTGAACTTGTTGAGTTGCCGATAATCGATACACATTCTAAGGGTTCCATCTTTTTTTTTTCCAGAAACAACACTGGAGCGCCCCATGGGGATATGCTCAGCTGAATGAAACCCTTATCAGTGAGACCTTTTAACTGCAGTTTAAAGTCTTTGATTTCAGCTCGAGCCATTCTGTAAGGAGGAATTGAAATTTGTTTAGTACCGGGTTCTAAGTCGATACCAAAGTCAGTCTCTCTAGGGGAAGGAGCTCCAGGAAATACATCTTGAAACTGACTCACTACAGGGACTGAGTCATTGGAAGGAATGTCATGATCTAAATCATTAACACTCACAAGATGACACAATAACCCCTTGGAAATCATTTTATTAGCCTTAAGGTTTGAAATCAAGGGATTAGGACTACTCGAATTGTACCCCTCCCAAATCAGCTCTTTTTCATCAGGGAAACAAAACCTCACAACCCTACTACGATAATCCATACAAGCATAAAAACTATGAATCCAGTCCATGCAAAGAATAACATCAAAATCATGCATAGGCAATTCAACAAATTCTGCACACACATAGTCTTACCACATACAATCATTGGGCAATCCTTGTATACCCTATCAGTCCTTACATTTTCTCCTAAAGGTGTACTAACCACTATTGGATCCTGCCGAAATTCAGGCAATATTTCAAAAGTGAGAGCAACCAAAGGAGTTACAAAGGAAAGCGTAGACCCTTGATAAAGTAAAGCATAAACAGAAGTTGAGAATACTTGCAGCATACCTGTGACCACATCAGTAGATTTCTTCTTCTCCTCCCTGCCGTTTAGGACGTAGAACCTATTCCTCTTAGGAGGCTCAGCTGCTGTTGTAACTTGTGGGTTAGGCCTAGGCTGAGCATTACCTACAACCTAGCCACTGTTCTGTGGGCAGTCCCTGACCATGTGTCCACTCTTACCGCATTCGAAATAGGCATTAGTGTCGTGTCTGCACTCTCCGCTGTGAGCACGACCACACTTAGCACAGTCTTTTCTGTGACGCTACACATCACCTCCATTACCCTTCTTGGGCTCGTGTCTCCCTCCTCTGGGTGCTGCACTACTCTGGAGGTTAGAGTTCCCAGAACGCTGTTGCCCCTTTTTGAACCTGGGCTGTTCACGAACACCGAAGTTGTTCCTGTTTCCTCCATTGGTAGGACCTGCTTGATCAAAAGGCTTAGGCCTCCTAGCATAACAAATGCCCCTCCTCTTCCGACTGTCCTCTACCTGTTGGACATGCACCATAATCCTAGAGAGGTCCATGTTATCGTGGAGCATCGGAGACCGACACTCCTCCTCCATATCTCAGGTGATCCCTATGAGAAACTTGCTCATCTCATCCCTGTTGTTCGACATAAGGGAAGTTACATACCTTGACAGCTAACGAACTTGAGGGAATACTCCCTGACTATCATCGATCCTTGCTCAGGTTGATAAATTCCTCAACCTTAGCTTCTCTCATCTCCCAGGGAAGAATCTCTCCAGAAAAGCTGTCTTAAAAATCTCCCAAGTGACCAGAACTCCGCCCAACGCCCGACTATCTTGCCACATTCTGCACCAAGTCTGTGCAACATCCTTGAGCTGATAGGAAGCCACCTCAGCCTTCTCAGTATATGTGGCCCCCATGGCCACCAAAATCTTGTGGAACTCATCCAAAAACTCCAGGGGATCCTCTGAAATTTTAGACCATGTAAAGATAGGAGGATTCATTCTCGTGAAGTCTCGCAGCCTGTCAGCCATGCTAGCACTAGTGGGTTCTCCCTCTCAATATTGTGCGGTTGACCTGCGCGGTCATGGACGGGGCCTGCATGGTGATGGCCTGAGACATCTGAGCCAGAGTAGTGCGCACCTCAGCATCAGTTAACCCAGCTGGGTTAACTTGCATGGCTACTCATTTAGCTGGAGCCTGGGGTTGAACCTGATTGTCCCCAGCAGCTGCTCCTCCTCTTCTCTGACCAATGTTTCTCCTGGTATTCATTCTCTGAAAACAACAAGATTTGATGTTATACACGCTCATAAAACCAAGAAATCAGACATTAGCAGAGGCACGATAAGATCTAAAGAAGGGAAATTTTCCTACGCATCATGCAGTCTCTAATTTAGGATAGTGGTGCACTTCACTACAATGACTTAGAAACTACTCAATGTGGTTGATGTGAACTTATTATCCTAGGTATTTAACCTAGTGCTCTGATACCAACTTTGTCACAACCGGAATCGAGACTCCAGATGAGACCAGCATCGTTGACCTCTCAGAAGTCGCACACAAGCCTACATACATCATCTTTACTTCATGTACGTTAATTATTTTGCGGAAAATTTGAAATTTTGTTACTTACATTCGTGTAAGACATTCTACATAAAAATGTTCCCAATCAACCATCTAACATTAAGATCATCAAATGAAAGAAATAGTTTGTATGGAATTAGTACACACTTTTACTAACTATTGGTATATGCATTCACACACCTATGACATGCATGAGAAAGAATAGCTATTTCCTAACAACAGGACTTATGGAAAGTCAAGTCAGTGGACTTGCCAAATTTGGATTAGGAAAGTCAATGGACCTACAAAATTTGGATTTGGAGAGTCATGCCATGAGTGTAACATGCATCATAAAATTTATCATTTCACAAACAGCACATAACATATTTCACATATCATATCACGTAGTTCATATCATTGTTTCATATGCCATGAGACCTTGGGATCATTGTCTTGACGTTTGGACTTACCAAAATGAGGGCTCAACATATGGGACCTCAAATAGGGAGCCTTCTTTAGCAAAAATAGAGTCTGCTTCATTTGTTCATACGTACTTCATTTTTAATTCTTTCATATACTAGTGCAATCACCTAGGATGTAGTTTAAGACTCTCATCGGGTTTGTTGTGCAATGTCCAAGAATAACCTAGCGTCATTACTTAAGTCTAGGTCACCTCTTGATTATCCTATCCTCACACCTGTAGTATCGTTGATTTCATTATGTGCATCATTTGAGGCTGGCCTCATTCATTCTTTAGGAACTTTATCTTTAAGCGACATAGATCATGTGAGCATCAGAAAATCCAGTGTCTCCCCCACACCGAAAAGAGGTGGAATCACCTGCAAAAGTGACCCAAAACATGCTAGCGTACATGGGAATTGAACCCCGCTAGATCCCTATATTGGGAGTATAGGTTCAAACACTAGGAGATATAAGGATACCCACACCCGGCATGCAAGACAGTCTCATCTCATGAGAGTTACGTGAAACTCCGCCCTTCCTAAAAGATGGAATCACCGCTCATAGATAGCCTATCGGTGCTCAGTATAAAGTTCCATTACATTTAACTCATACATCATGGAAGTTGGCTTCTAGCATGAGGTCATCATAGCTCATTAGATGATTTCTCATCTCATCATTAGTATTAAGTATGAATATACTTCAATACTTTCATTAGAGAGTTCATAGAGACTTGTCTCTTCATTAACTTTATACTCTCATAGGTGAGTACATCTTTGTAACATTTACTTAGGCTCGTTTGAGATTGCTCTCAATTTTTAAATTAGCCTCTTATCATGTTGTCACCACGTTCATTAACTTTAACACATTTGCTCTTCATAATTACTTATCCTTTTACATGAATGTTCATTTCATCATATGCAAATGCACTTGGCCATTTAGTGTGTTTCACACTCTTACTTAACCGTTCTAGGCTTACATCATTTCATCACATACATCTTAGGTTCACTTAGTTTTAAACGTATGATAGACTTATGAGTCCACAAATACAAGCCATCAGACTTCATTCATAGTTTGTCTAAGTGATTCATGTTTACCCAAGATTATGTAGTACAAGACTTATGCATCTTAGGGATATGCAAAGATATTGATTTTGATCTTTAGAGGAAGCATTAATTAAACATTTATTCATATATGACTTATGTGTCAATACAGAATTTGGGCAAGGGAACCCGACTTCGAATCCCTTGGACAACACTTAGTTATTTTTTTTCCACCTAAATTTTGATTTACACTTCGGCTTGGGGAACCCGATTTCGAATCACCTAACTAACATTATTTTTCCTTTTTATTCCCATCCTTCTGTTCATCTTAGGTGTTTAACCACTAGGGGATCCGGGATCGAACCCCGATAGCAACTTCATTTATTTCTCCTTTTTTTTTCTAAGTTCTTCCTTGTTGGCAGGGAGGAGGTGGGTTCCAATCCCACTCCTCTCATTATTTTTATTAACTCTCTCTTTATCTCCTCGTTCAGACAAGAGGTGGTGGGTTCGAATCCCACTTCTCTCATTATTTTATTATTTTATATTTTCTCTTTGCTCTCTTGCTTGCCCGAGAGGTTGTGAGTTCGAATCCCACAACTCTCATTTTTTTCAGCTATCATGTTGTGAGGTCTTGGCTTCAATCCCTAGTGACCTCACATGTTTTAATTTATTTTTTAACTTCTCAAACACTTCAAGCATCTGGCCGAAACTCCATCACCAAGTGCTGGAAATTTGATTAAGTCTCTAGCCTTTACTTAACAACATTCATGCGTTCGTTTTGTGGTATTTTCACGATTTGTTTAACTCATTTTGAGGTGTAGATTCATTGTTGTTTTAACTACGAATTTTCCACCTAAAATCAGCCACCTCACACTTAATTTAAACATCACAAATTACACATCTTATGCACCTTAATTCCAATAATTAGACTAGCCATTTTAAGGCTTCAAAACCGAGAACAACAACATACATTTTACACATTGCACAAAATCATTTTCGGTTGACATCATTGAACATGCTTGCAATTTCAAAACACAAAATCACAAAATAATCATATTTCACACTTAGCTACCAGAAACCATACAAAAAACATGATTTATAACCTAATTTAGATTGTAATTGGAAGGAGACTAGGGAAAACGAATTTGACAATAGAGGGGACAACCCTAGTTTCATACGTTGAATTCGTAGAAAGAAATTTCTCTTGGTAAAAGGATTCAAGGAGAAAAAACCCATACCTGTTCTTGGTGTTTTTCAACACTCAAAGTTGCTGCCAAAAATCACAACTAACCCAACGCCCAACACCGAAACTCCCACCTTACCCGTCGAGAATGTAACGTTTAGCTTTACTTTGATGGATTGCTTTTGTCGTTTGTATTTTATATGTTCTTCAGGTGTGAAGACATTTTGTTGTTATTTCTCATTTTTATTGCTGCTTTGTTAGCAGATAAAACTTGAATTGACAGAGTGGCAGACATGAGAGGTAGATGGATAAGCGTGAAAGAGAGAAGTGTGAGGTAGTGTCCCCTTAGAACTAGGACTTGTTGGCAAGACTTAGTCAAATTAATTACTAATTAAATAATTAATAAATAAAAATCTGATTTTCATATTCTCTTAAATCAGCCATTAATATTAATTTAGTAAATTAATCTACCAAATTAATTAAAACAAATTAAATCATTGCTCCCACCTAGGTTCGAACCCAGGTGGAGCAAGATTTTGCTTAATGGACAATTTCGGCCCTCTCTACCCAAAATGCCCCTCCACCATATTAATTAAATATATAAATTACATATTTAGGGTAGTTATGATACTACCCTTAGCCTTGAATAAGACCATTTTACCCCTAGACCCTCCAAACTTAAGAGTTTTCCTTTTTAATTTTGGTAAAGACTCATTCGGGTAAATCTTCATATTCGGGAGCCCCACATGGATGGACCCAACCTTTCCTATCTCAAGTAACTCCCCAAGTTAGTTGGCTTGGCTATTGCAAGGGTTCAAAGTCCTGGTTCTACGCATATCAATCAGTGTGAACCCGGTCTAATCGTAGGCATTCTAGACACATTAACCATTACTTATCTTATATATTTTTAGGGTTGTTACAACAATATTAAAGAACTTTACAGTAAACCATAATTAGGGATCCTTCGAACTTAAGAACCCCTTTCCTTGAGCTTAGGAATCACATATCAAGCTCCTCCATCATAGAGACATCTTTTAAGCATCCATAACCTACACTTGTGTAAAAAGTAAAAAAGAATGGAGTTAGCATAAGAATGCACTAAGTATAACAACCATGCAAAAACATTCATTTTACAGGGACATTTTTCTTTAAATCATACTTCATTCCTTTCTCTGAAAACTTCATAAAACCTTTGTTTAATAGCATTTATATAATTCACATACTTCATATAGACATATTCTAAGGCCAAATATCATATAAAATCATACATAGAATTTAAGCCACATTTGGGATCATTATACAGTAAGTATTTTCCTCTTTACTGTGAACTTTTTCTTTTAACTTATTAACCTCCCAAGCAACCCTCTAGTGATACTTGGTGCAATGCATCACCTTAAGCTCATAAGGAACACCCTGGATACTATTTACATAAGCAAACACATACCATCACAGAAGTATAATACATCAATGACACATTTAAGTCAAGACTCTAATGGCATTACAGTAAGCTACATCAACTTGCACATCTATTCTCTTCACTTCGCATAAAGCATTATAAAACCTTCCTCGCAATCCCAATCTAAGTCCACTAGTGCAATGTAGATGTGAAGCACCATATTATCATAAATACTTAGTAAACTTATCATGAGATCACAAGCCTTAACACTCTATTTCATACATCAACAAGGACATATGAAAAAATTCATTCATGTCAAGTAAGACTTTCATCATATAGTAATTAAGGCCAACATAGTGCATATAAGAACAAGACCACATCACATTGATCCATTAATGCTCATACGATGCACTTCATCACAACAAGTAGACAATTACTACAAAGGTATGCATAAGGAACATATGCATACACACATGCATTAGAACATCTTCCTAGGACTTCCCTCAATAGCCACTTGGGCAATGCATAGGTGAAGTACCATACCCCCACCGAAACTAATCAACTACTCTAAGGTTGTCCTAGTTAGGGTCCTTACTTTACTTCCATTGTCCATTTTACTTTAGGGAAACTATAGACTTAAAAGACACTAAGACCATAAATGTTAAACATGGAATTTTGTGTTGTAGAGACTTACACCAATGTAAGGTTTTCTTATATAGGCAAGGTAGAACATTAACACACGCAAGCATATAAGTTGCTATCACTTGGTAGATCCTATGTGGAAAGCATTGTTATGAAACATGGAGGTACATGTCAAAACCCTCTTTATGGTAAATGGGGAATTATGCTTTTTCACTGTGGAAACCCTTTTTATGCCTATACAGGCATTGTTGTTATCCACTTCATGAGTATTACGGTGACCTACCTTCCTACAATGGGAAGGGACACCCCTCAATTTCAAGCTCTCTCAGTTCTAAGCTAAGTTCCCTTTATTGAAAATCCTTTTATTAACATTATTCTATTAAATTAGGATTAGGAGATTGAATCCTCATATAATTAGCTCATAGGTCATATATGAAAGTTCATCAACCTAAATCCTGTGAGAAACCCTTTAACATAGACATATATATGTAAGCACCTATCTTTTTGTAGGGTACATATGAGCATCCCTTTAAAGGCCCATCTATTAACTAGATATTCATACATGTGTGTGTATACTTATATGTGAGGAAACCTTTCACATAACACATAAATGTAACACATGTTAATATATTAATGCATAAGTCTATAATTATAAATATATGAGCAATCCTTTCATATAAACACTCCAAGACACTATGCACATTCATACTTCCTCATATCATATACTTAACATCATATCATATAATTCATATTCATAACATGTCCATTCATTCATTGTCATGTACATAGAAAGAAAACCTAGGAACTATCCTATCAAGGTACAAATGTGCAATAAAAGGTCTCATACCCTTTCCCATACTAATACACTTATAAAATCATCCTAGTTAAGGAATACATAACGTACTTCACATACATTTATCTTACATGCATAGTAGTAGACATTTGGTGAATATGAGAACAACCTTTCATTAGGCACCATGAACCTTTACTACATCGTAAGCATGCATAATGTGTGAGTGTATGTGTACATTGGTCAACATGATCACATAATGGGTATAAAAAACACATTGAGTCAGCCACCCTCTTAGAACCATATTACACTTTCAAGCATAGACCAGACAACACAATTTAGCATAGGCGACAAGACAATCTTCACATTACATTCAAGACTCCTAACCGTAGCTATTCACACATTCACATAGGGGTACATAGGTAAGGGATTATCAACCATTATAACTCATCAATGGTATCACCTACAATCTACCCTAACAAAGATATACACATGCTTATATAATAGCAATACAACCTAGATCACAGCTAGAATAGGAAACTAGGCATAAGCTTCACATATTGTGATCATCATAACCACACTCATGTATTCATCAATTTTCCTTAAAGGCCATAGTCAACACACATATATATAATTAAAATAAAATACCCAACGCCACCATAAGTGGACCATCTCACACAATGTCATTCAAGGCTTCATCAACAATACTACAGAGAAGTAGAGAAGTAGAAGATTAGGGCAATTATTACCAAATCCTTTAACCATAGATCATCATTGATCAATACAAGCATTTAGTGAACAATACAAGTATAAGGCAGTAGATAAATATACATTAACATAAACGAAATCATACTTAATTCCCTATAAGATCATGATATCAACATACGCACCAAACCACCAATTCAATAGAGAGTTGAGGAATGTAGATCACTCATCAATTTCCCTTGATTTGATCATTAATAAAAATTTATAAAGAATATACATGTAGTGCATTACCTAAATAGATCATCTCTCAAATGGAAACATGCTTCATCTACCCTAGCATTGAGATCACATTAGATATGTAGCCTTATCAATCAATACACAAGAAGAACCTAGATAAATTGATGCCAAGCCTTCTTCTTTGGTCATACAAGATTCATAAACACAATTAAACCATGATATTAACCTAAGGAAGTAGCTACAATCATCTTAACATAATCGAATTCCACATTCACACATTATAAGGTCAATGTTAGAGTGAACACCTAGAGAAATAGATTTGTCTTATTCAAATCTTAATATATTGATACACATGGATCATTCATAAACAATTCACAATTACTATACCTAATCAAAAGTATACATAAGCAATTCAACGATCACAAATCCACCAATAACAAGCCACGATCACAATGCCCATGCATAGGCTAAATCGAGTTTGGGAAGAGACATGGGTTCACAATGAAATTGGATCGAAATTCACATCAAAACCAATACATTATCATCAATTAATCATGAGTATGACTTTTAAAATTTTTTGAGAAAGAACCCATGGCTAGATTGAAGAAGAAGAAGTTCGATCATGAATCTCTTTTGAGAACATTGAGAAGAATTCTCTAGATGGAAGATTAACTAGATATGAAGGATCACCATACCTTAATGTACAATAAAAACTATAAAACATGATGAAGAAGCCATAGATATCAAAGATCCAAGTTGTTCTTGAGCTTCACCTTGAATGGAGGTTCTAGATAGGATATCTTTAGAGGGAAAGTCTAATTTGTGAAAAATGGATTGGAAATGGAGTGATAACATTTTTAATACCTTAAATACACTCAAAAATAACCAAATAAACCTTGTAGGGTCAGGTTATAGCGTGGGTCAATTTACCATTAACCCCTGAATAAAACAGTCATAGGCATGCAATTGTAGGCAACCATCGATGGGCACAAACGACTGGGCGTCGCCTGGACGATGAGGCGTCCTACTACTCCATTGTTGGTGACTGCAGCTCCTTCTTTGAGACACAAGGCTCACCAACCTAAGTTTTGAGGTACGCCTCCCATCTACGGGGCGTCGATTGGGAAATAGGGAATCAATTTAGCTTGTCGATTGACACTGCCAAGGCAGGGTCTCGACAGCCTTTGGGTCCTTCTTTAGGGCCTCTTGCGGGGCTCTTGGGAAGTTGTACCCAAACTATTCCAAATTAAATATTAATATTAATAAGTCAAGGACCTTCCACATTATATTCACCCAAAATAATTACGCGCAACACGTCTAGACATGCTAGTCACTATCAAGACACACATGCCTGTATCAAGGGCTAACTTTTGAATGTCTTCGACATCCTAGGACAGTTGACCTCTAGACTTCATGAGACTCACCATACTGCCTGAAAAACATATTTTTAATCATATAAGGACCTCATAAGCTCATGACACACACATAAAAACATAAAAACACATAAGGCCCTTCAGGTGACTAGTCGTCGGACGTCTTGGTCGTCCCTTGACGTTTTACTTCCAAATGAACCATGAATACTTTAAAACACTTACTTAACATTATAAAAAGCTCATAGGCACAAGTGAGTCTCTATACACCCTAACTCATTTTGGGGGTCCTACACATATGCACTCGTGTCTACTACTATACATCTAAAGTATATGTCCATGAAGTATGTTATGTATCTCTTAACTAGGATGACTTGATAGGTGTACTAGTATGGACAAGGGTATTGGACCTTTTATATGCATTACACATGTATGTCTTGATAGAATAGTTCCTAGGTTTTAATGCATGAGTATCTTATGAACATGTCTTATATGCTATGATGTTAAGTATATGATATGATGAAGTATACATATGCATAGTGTCTAAATGTGTTTATATGAAAGGATTGCTCATATATCTACACCTATACACTTACGCATTACTGAAGTGAAGTATGAACATGTATGGTCCAAGGGTGTTTATGTGAAAGGTTTGCTCACATATATGTACACACATAAAAACATGTCTATGATGCATGTATGATGATATAGTCAATATAGGGTCTCTTGAAAGGTGTTCTCAATCATATCCTAAACTAAATGGTGCTTGAATATGCTATGTCCTTGTGAAAGGTTTTCTCACATGATTTTGGTTGATGAATGTATACTCTAATCTATGACCTATATCTATGACCTATGAACTAAGCATACATGGAATAAATATCCTAATGCCTACTTTTATAAATTAATGAATAATAAAATCTTTTTCAATAAAGGGAACTTAGCTTAGAACCGAGAGAACTTGAAGTTGAGGGGTGTCCCTTCCCAATGTTGAAAGGTAGGTTCACCAAAGACGTTACGAGGTGGATAAATACAATACCACATTTGGCATAAAGAGGGTTTCCATGTATGCCTCAAAGTTCCATAAACTATGTTTTTCCCATAGGATGTGTCAAGTGATATCACCTAATATTCTAGCATGATGTTAATCTTCTACTTTGGCAAGGCAGAGCATCTTTCTTTGGTGTAAGGTTCTACAACACAAAATTCCATGTTCAACACCCATGGTCATAGTATCGGTTAAAGCTATAGTTTCCCTAATGTAAAATGGACAATGGATGTAAAGTAATGGACCCTAACTAGGATAACTAAGGGAAGTTGCTTAGCGTAGGTTAGGGTATGAGACTTTACCTATGCGTTTAAAAAGTAGCTCTTGAAGGGAGTTCTAGAAAGGTTTTATAATGTATGTGATGATGTTTATGTTCCTCATGCATACATTGTAGTGTTGTCTACTTGTTATGGTGATATTCATAATATGAGTCCTAATGAGAGTATATGATGTGGTATTACCTTGTATGCATAATGTTGTCCTTATTGACGATGTGATGAAGGTTTTACTTTGCATGTATGAAGTTTTCTATACTTATCTTGTTGATGTATGAAATAAATAGTATGCTTGTGATCTCTTTATGAGTTTATTAAGTATATGTGAGGTTATGGGACTTCACATGTGCATTTCACTAGTAGGCTTAGATCGACGTTATGAGTAAGTTCTTATGATACCTTATGAAGGGAAGTCAAATTATGTAATGTTAAGTAGTGTCTCTTATGTTGTTGTTGGTTTATTATGTTGAGTTATATGGGAAAATTTTGTTCTCATGATATGTTAAGCCTCTATGTATATGTATATATGTGATATGATTAATGAAGGTTGTATGCATGATTACCTTGTGGATTTAAGGTGATGCTTGAGTCTGGATTGTGTAATGGGACATTATCTACATTGGACCAAGTACACTATAGGGTTACTTGGAAAGTTAAGGATTTAAGAAGAAAAAAAGGTTACTGTAAGGAAAAGGAGCTTACTAAAATGCAATGTATGGCTTTATGTGATTTTGTGACTATTGTATATGCCTTAATGGAGTCTGTGAATTGTATGATATTTATGGTATCAATGTTTTATGAAGTTTTCACAAAAGGCATGATGCATGATTTCAAAGTAAAATGTCCTCTTCAAAAGCATGTTTTTGCATGGTTGTCATACTTAGTGCATTCTTGTACTAACACCGTTCTTCTTCACCTTTTTATATAAAGTTTAGGTTATGGATGCTTAAAGGATGTCTCTAACGTGAAGGTCTTGATATGTGTTTCCCAAGCTCAAGGAAGGGATCCTTAAGTGCAAGGATTTCCTATGTCATATTTTATTCAAAGTTATGTAATAGCTTAGTTATGATTTATTTTGTAAGGGTCGTGTCCCTAATATACTATAATGATGTTGAGTCTAAGATGGCAAAGAGTCTTACAGTCTAACTATGTATTATGATATTCTATATATATAATGGAAGTGATGTTCTAGCATATAATGCGCTATGATAGTTTCAAATTTTTGCAAAATTTACCTATGACAACGTGATGACTGATAACTATGAACTTCTATAGGACCTCTAAGAGGTAAAAAAAGCCATGTTACTTCTAGGGGGTGCTCTCCATTCGTGAAAAATGTTGTATCAGAGCATGAGGTTATAAAGTGGTTTTAGGGTCAAAAGTCTTATATTGCCATGTCTAGTAAAGTCTCGTTCATCATTGGTGAGTTGCGACACATCTATGAGCGAGAGGATATAGGACGATAGAGTTTTCCTTCTTCACTATTCTTATGTCGTGCCATAGAACTTAACTCTATAAGATTAGTCTCTTATGTTTTCTTGTCCGGTGGTCTTATAATTGTGATTGCTTGTATAAGATGGTATCTCTAAGCTTGAGGGAGTAAAAGGTGAGTTTTGATGCTTATCTTAGTTTTATTGTTAGATGAGTATTTGTGAAGGTGAATTTTGACATGCTTTTGATGATGTGATGCCATTTATAGCTATATATGTGATTTAGGTAAAATGACATGTTATGTGAAGATTTATGTTTTGATATACTTATTACTTGTTGTAAGATGTTATAATTGAATTGAGCTTCTTTTATTTGAATGGCAAGTTGTTATATGGTTTTGTATGATGATTGTGTAATACTATGGTGTAAGATTGATATGCTTTGAAGAAGTGTGGTAAATATATAAAGATGCTTGTTACCTTTGTATAGAGAAATGGTTCAAAATGTTGCCCTCTGTTTACATGTGTGATGCCTCATAGTTTTCTTGTATGGATTGGAGTTCTTTGTATAGACTTGATCCTAAAAGTGAAGGTAGTGTGTTTACCTTGTAGGGTGATGATGTGGACTGGAATGACCTAGAAGTTACCTTACCTAGTATTGAAAGGAAATAAAGAAGCCTTATGGTTAAGTCTCCTTTATTGTTTCCCCAAATGTTTTCATGACCCTTGGTATCGTGGTGTAGTTGAGACCATGTGTTTTCTTAGTATGACCTAACTTGATTGTTATGGATTTCCTTTAGGTGTTGGTCTTGTAGGACTAATGATGTTTCAGGTATTATCCCTTGATTGTGAGTTAGTAGACTCCTTGATATGATATAAGTAGTGAAAACCCTCAACGATGTTAAACCTTTCTTGTGAAAGGAGTATATAGCTTGGTTTCAACTTTCCCTGACCTTGGTGTTTAAGAGCATGATGTGATTTTCTTACCCCAAGTAGGAGATAATGTGCCTAGATGGTAAGGTTTAGAGAGCCCTTGATGTTTCTATGTTGAGTTCCTTTGAACTTCTTTATGTTAAAAAATCACTTTTTTGTGATATAGATGAAAGGTTTGCTTAAGCCTAGATCCAAAGATGGGGTGATGTGCTTAGTTGCTAAGGTTGGTAAGTTGAAGTTCTCCTAAGGTGGAGTTAATTGCTCTTAAGTGGGTTTACCCTAAGTGGGGGATGATGATGTGAGTAGTAAGGTGGTGGAAATCCTTACGTTGTCCTCCTATTCTTACTTGAGCTTGAAATCAAAGAGTTCCTAGAAGCATGTTGATAATAGGAGTCTTGCACAAAAGGATGAGTCTCCATATATTCTGTATGTCTTAAGTGAATGTGTTAAACATGTCTGGAAGGTTCTAAATTGCATGAAAAATGAATTTTTTAAACAAATTTATATTTTCTCATGTTGATTGTACATCATTATATGTTAGTTGTGCATTTAACTTCATGAGATAATGTAAGGAACATGTTTAATGTCACTCTTAGTGGGTGGTGTTTTAAGCCATCAATGATAAATTGAGTCTCCTTAAATTGAAAAATGATGAGTCTCTTTAAAATTATGTGACTTTTATGACTTGGGATGTATAAATGTAGGCTCACTCTTGAAAAGTGAAAGTATGTTTAGCCAATGTCCTTGGGTGTGCCAATAAATTCTAAGAATTTCCCTAAATTGATGCATTATTATTAAAGATAGTTTTATGCTATTGAAACTATGTAAAATGACTTTCTATTGTTGTGATGTGTGTGGTGTGATTTACCATTTTGACTTCACTAGGAAGGAAATATGAGCATGCTTTGGTTAAAAGCTGAGAACTTCTCATTTAAAATGAATTAACCTTTGTGCATTGCTTGTGTATGAACTCATGAGACATGTAAGTGTGTTGAGGAGAAGGAAATTCCTCCTTAAACATAACTAAGCATGGTGATGTTGAGTATGACCTTCATGGTATTATGTCTAAATCATAAGGATCTTTGTTTATCTTGACGACTCAAGTCTATATGCATTGAAGTATGAGTTGCTTGTGTGTTTCTTGAGTGATGTTGAACTTGCCTCTATGTGACCTAAGGGTTATTGCATAATGATCTCTTAAATGATATGAAATTAAAAGACCATGTTATGAATAGGAGAAGGATGTTCCTCCTATGAACAAGCCTAAAGCCTAACTGTTGGATGCATTTTGAGAGTGAGTGAATAAAGGTTTTGCTTTCTTGTATTTCATTGAGTGCTAAATGGTTTGAAGTTGGTTTTCCTTGTAATTTTTCTGCATTAAAGTCTATATGATGATTTTTTGAACTTCGTGAGATGACCTATGGTTCATTGAGGTCCTTTATGTATTTGAAATGTTCCAAGGGTCATTAGAGGTCGAATGTTCCCAAGTGGGATATACTGTAAGGACCCTCAAAATGAATTAAGGTTCTTAGAGCCTCACATATGTATAAAAGTATTATAATATGTTAATTAAGTGTTTTGTAATATGCATGTTTGATTTGAAGTCACTTGGAGGTCAAACGTCCAAGAACATCTGATGACATTTTAAAGTTAGCCTTAAGACGTGCATATGTGTCTTGGTGTGACTTGTCATGTTTTACGGGTTCATTTTGGTTGAAATTGATAAGGAAGTTCCTTACCATGTATACGAGTGTATTTACATTGGAAACTTCCGGGCACAACTCCCCAAGCGCCCTGCAAATAGCCCAAGGAGGAATCCAAACACTACCTTGCCAGTGTCAATCGACGAGCCAAGTCGACACCCCGTCAATGGGAGGCATAGCTCAAAACTTATATTGGTGAGCCTCAGGTTTCAAATGAGGAGTTGCAGTCACCAATGATGGAGCAGCAGGATGCCCCGTCGTCCATCGACAGTTGTCCGTTGATGGTGCCTGCGTTTTACTGCACGGACTGTTTCATTAAAGGAGTGACTAGGAAATTCACCCTGCATCCTAACCTTACCCTAGGCATTTAATTTATATATTCTTTGCTATATTAAGTTTTTTATTAAGATCAAATCCCCAACTAGACCTCATTCTTCAAAATTGGACTTTCCCTCTTAAAAGAAACCTCTCTACAAACCTCCATTGGAGATGTAGCTCAAGAACAAATTTTAGATTGGATTTCCATGGATTCTTCATCACGTTTAGGTGGATACTTCATTTATAAGGTATGGTTATGCTTCATGTTTAGATAACCTTCCATCTAAAGATTTTCTTCCAATGTTTTCAATGAGAATTGTATGATCAAATTGTATGTTCTTTAATCTAGCCATGGGTTCTTCCTCAAATTGATTTCAAAAGCATGTATATGATGAATTCATGTTTATATACTGATTTTCAATCCAATTTCATGATGAACCTATGTTCTTTCCAATTTTTCAAATTAGCCTATATTATGGGTATTGTGATCTTGATTCTATGTTGATTGAATTATAATTCTAGTATGTTGAATTAACTATTGCTACTGCCTATTATGTAAATGTATGGTGAATTATGTGTAATTTCTCAATAAGAATTAAGGTTTGAAGATTTGGTAAGGTTGACCTATATTCCTCCACTTTCTATAGATTGATAATGTAATATACTTAATTTGATCTTGATCCTATAGAAATTGAAGCATGATTTCATCTATGTTATGATAATTTTAGATACGGACTTATATTTGAATTGTTGATGAAATATGAGTATTGATCAATGATGATCAAAGGTTGGTGAATTGGTAAGATTGCCTACTTCATCTACTTTTTAATAAAATTGCTAGATTAATTGGCATTGTATGATATTGTGTGGTATGGTCCACTTATTGTGGCGGTGTTTACTTCTTGTCAAGGTATATATATGTTGATCATGGCCTCGAATGCAAATTGATGTAATATGAATGTCTGGTTATGCTGATTACACAATGTGAAGAATATGCCTACTTTCTCAATCTAGTAGCATGTTCTTGGTATAGATGATGTCTTCTCTAATCCAATGAAGTTGTTAGGTTTAAGGGTAGATTAGCTTCTTCCATTAATAAAGTAATAACGGTTAATGATCCTACCTATTTCCCCTATATGAATGTGTGATATTATTCAATTTTAGGATTCTTCAATGCAATTGTTGAAGTTGTTTTGTCTCCAATGCTAGTATGCAACGTGTGGTCTATGCTTGAATATGCATTATGGTCTTAAGAGGGTGGCTGCCTCAATATGATGTTGATAGGAATTATGTGATCATGTTGACCAATGTACCTACACTTACACCTCATGCATGCTTACAAGTAGTATAGGTTCATGGCATCAAATGAAAGGATATTCTTATACGCACTCATGACTACTACTATGTACGTAAAGTATATTTCCATGAAGTATGTTAAGTATCTCTTAACTAGGATGACTTGATAGGTTTTCTAGTATGGACAAGGGTATTGGACATTGTCTTTGAATTGCACATATATGCCTTGATAGAATAGTTCCTAGGTTTGTAATCTATGTATATATGAATGCATGAGTATGTTTTGAACATGTCCTATATGCTATGATGTCAAGTATATAATATGATGAAGTATGAATATGCATAGTGTCTAAATGTGTTTATATGAAAGGATTTCTTATATAGTTACACATATACACTTATGCATAAATGAAGTTAAGTATGAACGTGTGTGGTCCAAGGGTGTTTATCAGAAAGGTTTTCTCACATATATGTACACACACACACATGAAAACATGTCTATGATATATGTATGATGAACTAGCCAATATAGGGTTTCTTGAAAGGTGTTCTCGATTGTATCCTAAACTAGATGGTGCTTTAATATGTTATGTCCATGTGAAAGGTTTTGTCACATAATTTAGGTTGATGAAAGGATAGTCTCATTTATGACCTATGAGCTAAGCATATGGGGAGTCAATCTCCTAAAGCCTACATTTATAAAGTAACGAATTATAAAAAAAATTCAATAAAGAGAACTTATCTTAGCACCGAGAGAACTTGAAGTTGAGGGGTATCCCTTCCAAATGTGGTAAGGTAGGTTAACCAAAGTCCTCACGAGGTGATAAATTCCATACCCCATTTTTCATAAAGAGGGTTTACATATATTCCTTCAAGTTCCATATAATATCTTTGCCCCATAGGATCTAGCAAGTGATATCACCTAATATACTAGCATGATGTTAATATTCCACTTTGGAAAGGTAGAGCACATTCCTTTGGAATAAAGTTCTACAACACCAAATTCCATCTGTTGCACCCATGGTCTTAGTATCGGTTAAGGTTATAGTTTCCCTCAAGTAAAATTGACAATGTAACTAAAGTAATAGACCCTAACTTGGATAACCCAGGGGAAGTTGCTTAGTGTAGGTGACGATATCGGACTTTACCTATACATTGAAAAAGTAGCTCTTAAGGGGAGTTCTAGGAAGGTGTTCTAAGTACATGATCATGTTTATTTCCTTATTCATGACATTATAGTTTTTTCTACTTTTTATGATGATATGCATGATATGAGTCCTAGTGAGAGTATATGATGTGGTCTTACCTTGTATGCACAATGTTGGCCTTATTGACAATATGATGAAGGTCTTACTTGGCATGTATGAAGTTGTCTTTATTTTTTGGTGATTTATGAATTAAATGGTATGCTTGTGATATCTTTATGAGTTTACTAAGTATATGTGGGGTTATGGGACTATACATGTGAATTGCACTAGTAGGCTTAGATTGAGGTTATGAGTAAGGTCTTATGATGTCTTATGAAGTGAAGTCCAAGTATGTAATGTTAACTAACGTCTCTTATGTTATTGTTGGTAGAGTTGACTTACATGATGTCTTGGAATAGGTCTTATATAAGGTTACAGCATGTTGAGTTATTTGTGAAACTTGTATTGTCATGATATGCTAAGGCTCTATGTATATGCATATATTCTTTATGATTAATGAAGGTTGTAAGCAAGATTACGTCATGGCCTTAAGGTGATACTTGAGTGTGGATAGTGTAATGGCACATTAACTATACATTGCACCAGGTATCACTAGAGGGTTACTTGGAAAGTTAAGGAGTTAAGAAGAAAAAGAAGTTATTGTACAGGAAAAGGAGATTACTGTAAAGTGATGCCAAAGGTGCCTTAAATGCAATATATGGATTTATGTGATGTTTTGACTATTGTATATGCCTAAATGGACTATGTGAATTGTATGATGCTTATACTGTCAAAGTTTTATGAAGTTTTCACAAAAAGGCATGAAGCATGGTTTCAAAGTAAAATGTCCTCTTTAAATGCATGTTTTTGCATGGTTGTTATACTTAGTACATTCTTGTACTAACACCATTCTTCTTCACCTTTTTACACAAAGTGTATGTTATGGATCCTTAAAGGATGTCTCTAATATGAAGGGCTTGATATCTGTTTACCAAGCTCAAGGAATAGGATCCTTAAGTTCAAGGATTTCCTATGTAATGTTTTATTCAAAGCTATGCAATAGCTTAGTTATGATTTATGTTGCCAGGTTCGTGTCCCTCATATACTCTAATAATGTAGAGTCTAAGATGGCGAAGATATTTAGAGTCTAACTATGTATTATGATATTTTATATATATAATGGAAGTGATGTTCTAGCATATGATGTGCTATGAAAGTTTTATGTTTTCTGCTAAATTTACCTATGACAATGCGATTAATGATAACAATGGGATTGTATAAGACCTCTGAGAGGTTAAGTACGCCATGTTACTTCTACGGGGTGCTCCCCGGTCATGACACAACCTAACCACCATGCAACCAATCATGCTTATGCAAGCTAATCATACGGGAGCATAAATTCTCAACCCTAACATACCATGACAAACTTATCTCTCAAGTTGTTCCAAGAAATGCACCTTGAATGCAATTCAAGCTGACATGAAATGTACCTTGCATGCGAACCAAGCCATTCTCCTAATGTTAACATAAAATGGTTTTGGCCTAACAAAATCAAGCATCCTTACAAGACAAGACCAATCTGAACATGGGAGAGCTTACTTCCTCCATCCCAATCTCATATGAGGTTCATCACCTCGAGCTACCATGAGTAATTCAACTCGAGTCTCCTTTATTTTTACTATCCCAAGCTACCGTGAGATCTACCATAACAAGATATCATGAGATCCATCATCTCAAGCTTCCATTAGATCTACCATCTCAAGTTATCATGAGTTTCATCATCTCAAGCTATCACACCTTGGTCTTATATCACCAATTCAATTAGACAAGAAGTGACCATTTTGTGCAACTTCAAGCTAATCTAATCCATCATGCTTTCATTCATTTTAGTTTCTTAGGTCAACCTAGAATCCGTGTATTTGAGAGAACTTGTTTCTCCTATATTGTTCATGTCAAGGTGTACAAGAGAAAGAAAACATAATCACAATCTCTTCATAATGACTTTTCCCACAAAGCTTTATCATCAATGGCATATAAGCCCCATAATCGATTACTAGCTTCAATATATCTTTATCCATGTCAATTACAAGTTAATTTATTCAATCATATCATTAGATGGTAAGTCTAGGCATACATGATCACATAGGTTCAATTACAACTTTACAATTCAAGATCATCCTTGATCAATTAAGCCTAGTTCAATTCATATCTAGGTGAATCAATTATGACCAATTAGCATGCAATACAATATGATTAAGAAGATCAACTAAGAATCCTCATCTTACCTCTAGTGGCCTAAAATCACCATGAGCACTTTCAACAACAAATACTGTAATTCACCATGAAAACATCACATAATCATGATATGAACATAATTGAATATTACCCACTAGATTGGAATTACAATCAAGCCTTACAAACAATGCAATCACAACCCTTCCTAGATTGGGGTCTTTTGGGTTCACATTGAGGAATAACTATGGGGACTCCATGAATGGAAGAATACATTTATGAATAAGCTTTACATACCTTATATTAGATCCTTAAACCCATCTTGAAACCTTGGTGAATTTCTTCCTAAGAGATGCCCCCAATTTCTCCTGTTCTTCTATAGAGTTCTTGAGAGAGTTTTTGAGAGGAAGAAGTTTGGATATGAAGTTTAGAGTCTCAATGGATCTTTTATCGTTTGAACACTTTTAAAATACCTAAAACAAACTAAAATAACCTCCCATGAATTTATTTGGACATGGGATGAATTTACCTAATAACTCGACCCTTGGACGAATCCCTACAGAAAATGGAGGCTCAAATGACGCCTTGCTAGCGATCGACCGTCGATGGAACGATGGCGCCGTCCTGCAGGTCCATCGTTTGTGAATGAGACCATGCATTTTGGGGGCTTATCTCCCACACCTAAGTGTGTAGTGAATTCCACATGTATGGGACGTAGAACCATTAACGGGGCATCGATTAGCAGTTGTCAATTGAAACAGCTCACGCAGTGTATTACCATCTTTTGGGTCATCCTCAAGGACCCTTTAGGTGTTCCTTGGAGAGTCGTGCCCAGATGTTTCAAGCCTAAATACGCATTTCTAGGTCTTAGGAACCTCTTTTATGAATTTTGAAATCCAAACACAATAAAACATGCTAAGGTACACTAGAACACACAAGCAAGTCTTGAGGCTAACTTTTGAACGTTTTGGACATTCATTGACGTTTGACCTCCAAACTCCTCAAACTAAAATTATAATGCATTAATTCACCATTTTTAGACCTCATAATCTCATGACACACATGATAGCTCTATTTGGACCCATTTAATTTTGGGGATCTTACAATATCCCCTACTTGGGAAATATTCGTCCTTGAATGACACATTCTTAAACACTTCTAAAAGGACCAACTTTAGACTAGAAGCCCATCGTACATGCATTATACCTAAATGTACGTACCCAAATCAAGGAAACAATTCAATTCAAGCTAGACATGTTGAATGCAACTTAACATGAATGAAGGAACCATTACTGCTAAAACACAAGGAGAACAAAGACCTCTTAGCTATGACATGGTCAACATACTTGATGGAGCCTAGAATGTTCATTGTCCGAAATATGTCACAACTCATGCAACTAGGTAACTTCTAACAAGGCCTACACACCTTCATAACAAATAATGAAAGCCATAGAAACACATAATCATATAAATACCTCATAAAAAAGGGCTCACTATCCGCCACTTGGGATTAAGCCACATATGTCAATCTTACATCAAATTATCATAACAAGGAAAACATCAAGTCTTAACAAAGCAATTCAAGGTAGTAAGAAAAATATGAAATTTTTCATAAATCATTAATGAAGCACATACCGTAGAGGGACATAAGGATATAATTTTTTACCACCTTTGGATTAGAAAACATAGAACCTATTCCTCTTTGGAGGACCATCTTGCACATCACTATTAGAAACTTGCTTACCTTCCCACATATTATACCTTACCTTAGGAAAATCCTTCATCATGTGGCCACTCTCACCACATATATAACAATCATCCCTATCAGCCAATCACCTACCTTCATGCTTCTTACCAAACCTAGGGAAAGTAGATCGGGAATACTCATTGCTCTTCTCTTAAGATCTGGGGTTAGACACTCTCTCATCCTCATACCTAGGAGTACTAGAATAACCTTGTCCAGAAAAATTTGCCAATTCTTACAATGACCCTATCGGACCCATAATTATCCATCCTACTTCTCTTTTTCTCCTTCATAAGTTTAGATTCCTCTATTTTTTGAACAAACACAATTTTATGGGTGATATCCATATCATCAACAAGCATTTCCATGCGGGACTCTTCTTCCACAGTTTGGACATCCCCGTCATAATCCTATTCATCAAGTCACTAGGGTTTCCTACCAATCTTGGAGCATACATAGAAAAAAGAGTGAACATCAAGGCATTCTCATTAACACTCAAATTGCCTTGCTTGAGGTTTATGAATTCCTCCTACTTAGGATCCCTCAATTCCCTAGGAAAGAATATATAAGGAAAAGCCGACTTAAAAGTCTCCCACTCTATCAGACCTGCCTTTACCGGCCTAGAATCTCTCTTTTTCTCATACCAAAATTGAGCGACATCTTTCAATTGGTAAGCGTCTAGCTCCGCTTTCTCCGTAGAAGTCAATACCATAATAGCAAGAGTTATATAAACCTCATCTATGAACCTATTTGGATCCTCCTCCACCTTGGAGACACTAAATTACGTTGGGTTCATGTTCAAGAACTCCCTAATCCTATAAGCAACCATTCCTCCTATAGGGTTCGGTACAATCTCCCTATTTGCTTGGGCCGTCAAGGCTGGATCCAACTAGTTCATAGAAGCCCTAAGCTCTTCTACAGTGACATTCCCCACTTGTGGATCATTAGGAACTTGAGGAGGGACATTATTCCCTTGGGGAGGAACATCTTGATCCTCATTGCCATTTCCTCCCGTTCTAGAATTAGCCCTAGTATTTTCCATAACATAGACAAAATTATAGACAAACATTGGAAGAAAGGCCAACACAAGCCACACTCTATGGCACAACTTGAAGAATGAAGAAGTGAAACATTCCTAAGCATCCCATAGCCTCCTACTCATAGATGTGTCGCGACTCAAACCAATGAATAAGACTCTACATAGACGTGGTTTTGAGACATCCTAAGACCATTTCATAACCTTATGCTTTGATACCACCTTTTTCACAATCGAGGAGCACCCCCTAGAAGAAACACGTTTTACTTGACCTCTCAGAGGTCTTGTACGAGCCCTTAGACATTATTCATTGCATATTTACGAAAAGTAGCACGAAATTAAAATTTTCCTTCAAAAACATAATTCGGAATCATTTCATAAAACATCTAGCATATGTCTCAAAAACCATCTATGACAACATGAGTACAAATGTCTTGGGTCACAACCCATTCGAGTCTAAACATATAAAAGAAAATAAAAGAAAACATAGTGGAAGTGCCCTTGGATGCTATGAGGACTCACCAATCTTCACTCCTTGAAAGCCTTGGAAATTCTACCCTTCGAAGCAACTCAATATTCTCAAGACCCTATATTTGATTAGAATGTAGGCAAAATGTAACATTCCAGAAAATGTACTCGTTTAGTGAAGAGCCTATTAATTTGTAAGAATAGGTATTGGGTGTACATAGGAATCCTAATGCCAAATAGGTAGAAATATTGGGCATATTAGAAAATATTGGCTTAAAGGGTGTTAGCCAAATTTCTAAGTATTAATGATCTTGTTTAATAGCTGTACCTGCAATAAAGACCCTAAGCTATAAAAATATGTTTCATAGTATTTGCATAATAGATATGAGGCATCCATGTGTCAAGCCTAGGCATTACAGCATTTGAGCAATTAAAATTACATGTAGATTAAGCAGTACCCAAGGACATAGTGAGGATCCTTGGGACAATAAGAAAACATTCCAAATGAGCCATCATGAATAATAAGTTAGGAATGTACAAGCAACACATGTGCAAGCACATGTGAGGAAGCGGCCAAGGGAGGGGACCACCCTAACCGAATTCAGTTAGGGTAGTTAGGGGGCAGGTGTTTGCAAGGGTCCTTCCATGTGGGTCGTAACTCCCTAACAAACCCTAGACTCTAACTAACTGACCTAACTAGCTAACTAAACTAGGACAAACCAAAATAACCCAATTAGTGAACCTGACAACCTAAGACTTAACCGGGTGAAACTAACCTAGTAACTAGTTAAAGAGAAAACCTAGTACCTAGCCTAGGATGGTCACAAAGGGTTAGTTATGGTCCCAAAGACTTATGATACTTAGTAATTACCCTAGGTCCCTTATTTAATTTAATTAAAAATTTAATTAATTAATAAAACTTTCAAATTTTAGCGGAGACCCTAAACAATTTCCTTATTTTCGTTAATTCAAATGGTCTTCTAGGTTTAGTAAACTTAGGACGAGCGTTTTAGTAATTAACTAATGAATTTATTTAATTTACTTGATTAGCCTTAGTTGAATGAGTCAAGATCAGTTCCTAAGACATAGACTCACGTTCAAACACAAAGATATTCACGACGCTAAACAGTGAACAAATGAAAAGGAAAAACAGAAAGTGTCTCTCCATTCTCTTAGGCGAGTTTAAGGTACTCTTCAAGGTTTCTTGCAAGGTGATCTTCGTAAATTAAATTACACATAAGGTATGGTTTTTATCTGCTGGATTTCTTCCTCCAAGAGCCTTTTCAAACGCTTCAAAACTCATGAATTTCGAAAGTAGGGTTGTTCCCAATTATTGGATTCGAATGATTTATCTGTTAGTTACACGAAATAAAGAATGATATAATGTTTACTTGTGTTTCGAGAATATGAAGTTACTATGAATCGGCTATGAAGTTTAGTTACTGTTAAAATAATAAAGTTTCGCGTTTGTTCGTGTTGAGGAATCACTATATTACATTCATGAAACTAATTTAATTGGTTAGTGATAACATAATGAAAATAGTTTAAGTAAAGTTGGTTCATGCCAATATATTGGCTAACAATGTTTTGCCCAAAAAGTTGAATGGAATTGGCTTACAATATTGCTTTCAGAGTATGATGGAAAGATTGGCTAATGACTAATGTAAACCAAATTAAGCATGACCAGTGTAACTTTGAATCCATAACCAAGGGTATGCCAATCATTGGGACAAGTCCCAACATACCCTTTCCAAATGAACTAAGAACGTTGAAACTACATTGAAAAAAGTTCTTAACGTTTATAAAAAATGGTATAAATCTATAAAAAGACATGAAACAAGTTAACGTAAGTAATAACACAATTAAAATTCTTTGACTTATGAAAGTTACCACAATAGGGTGTTAAAGGAAATGAGACAAGTCTCACTTACACCTAATACAACTATGTTAAAGATACTCACATAAGATGGTGTTAATAATCGTGAGACAAGTCTCATTAACACAATTATGATAATGTATGGTTAAATTCACATTTCATCAAGTAAAGAAAGGGATGACCGGTTATCCAAAGATTTAGGTAAACCTCATAAGTAGAAGCAAGCTTCCATACTGTTTGGGTAATCTCTAAACGATGTAATGATAAAGAAGTTGATCAAAGCACCGATAGACTAGCAATGAGCTTGTGCCAGCACATGTAAGCCTCATGAGATGAGGCTACCACCAAGGTGGATAAATAGTCTATGTATATCTCCTAGTCTTTGAACTATGTTGCCAGCATAGGAACTAGCCAGTGGATTCGACCTAAGCGAGCTAGTTATGATGTGGTTTCACTCTAGCCGGTGAGACCACCCCTTTTCGGTTTAGGGAAGACACTGCATTTAATTCTTGGCTCGCATGACCTATGTCGGTTAAATGCTCAAAGAATATTTTTGGTTCACTTTAAACATTAACCACCTCTTTTCGGTGTGGGGGGAACACTGAACTTAGTGCACTTTAACCGGTGAACCCCCCTTTTTCGGTGTAAGGCAGACACTGGGTTTCATGTTAGCTCACATGATCTAGATTCTCTTTGATCGGTGAATCACCCCCTTTCGGTGTGGGCAGACACTAGATTTCATGTAAGCTCACATGATCTTAATTCTAAAGATGTCCTTAAGAAAGCAAGAAAGAAAGAAGAAGAGATGTATGCTCAAAGTGAGCTAAGAAAGTAAGATCTTAAGAATATCAATAGTCAGTGTATGATAAGAATGAAGTTTTCAGCAAATAACTGGACTAGCCAATAATGACTTCTGTTAATATGAAATTGATCAAAGCCAAATAAGATTGGTTTATAATGACTTATTATAGTATGGACATGATCATAGCCAAATAAGATTTTCTTATAATGATTTCTTATATTATGTAAAGAACCACATTATAGACATAACCAATAAAGATTGGCTTAATAAGATTTGATGCCCAATTTGTAGTTAAATCATTTCCATAGTCCTTAGGATTACTTACTTGATTCGTTGTAGGTAAGGGACTACAATGAATCATTGAACTTATAAGTAAAACATAGGGTTAAGGGTGATAATTGAACTACACAACAACAAGATTAAAAAGACCGAAAAATAAACTAAGTACAAAAAGAAGAGCTCTCGGGTTTGGGGTATCAAATTTCAAAATTTTCGCTCGAATTGTTCTAAAATTATGTTCATGATTATAAGGTGTTGTTTTCATATAGGAAATGAGTTGTGTGCTTTGAATGCATTAAAATTCGTCATATTCATACCACATTTCACAAATGACGAATTCGGAAAGTCTACAGATATCACTTTCCATAAATAACATGCTGTTATAGGAAGAGCTTTCCTTGATCATGCATAGTCCTTATGTGTGTGTGTTTATACAAACATACTTAGTACAAGTTTGTACTAACCCTATACTATTATTATCTTTATAGGTGCATGTTAGAGAGAAGGTTGAAGACTCATCGAAGCTGTTTAGATTGTCGATCTCTAGACTTTGGTAGGTCCTCTTGATGTTTGAGGATGCTACATTTATCTATCTAGATTAGTACTTTAGATATAGCCTGTGGATGTTGTCATTAGCGTTTCTTGTCAGAAGTTTATTTCGAAGCTTTGTATTAAGGCCGTTTTGGAAAACTATTATATTATATATTAATCTTTTGATTTGAATTGATTCATCAATTGTAGATGGTTGTTTTAATTTGAGCTTAGTAGAATATTAATCTATGTAGAAAATATATGAAGTCTATGTATACTTCATTGTGTTATAAAAGATTTAAATTTTTCTGCAACATTTAACTATATGAATGTGATGAAATCTAAGAAGAGGCTTATATGCGACCTCTGAAAGGTTAACGACGCCAATTGCATTCGGACTCCAAAATCAGGGGGTGACAAACTTTGTATCATAGCATAAGGTTAAATTACCAGGAAACTAAAGCTCAAAACAACCACGTTACATAGTTTCTAACTTATGGTTGTGAAGCGCGCCACAATCATGACTTAGAGACTAGGTGATGTTAAGAATCTTCCCTTCTTCTACTCTTTATCGTGTCGTGTAAAGATTTGACATTTTTTGTCATTCTACCATCTAATTCCCTTCTTGTGTATATGTGTAGAAAATTAACACAAGGAGAAACGCAGGTAGAAGAGTCGAAGAAGCAGCTGCTGGAGGCAACCAAGCTCCTCTTCAAGCCCCAGCTGCTGTAGTACAAGTGCCTGTCAACCCAGCCCCGTTGGCCGATGGAGAAGTAAGAGAAGCACTAGTTCAGATGGACCAAGACATCACTACTCAGGCATGGGCTATCACAACCCAGTCCACTAAAAAGGGTGCTCCCAGGGAGAACCCATATGCTAGCACCATAGCTAGTAGACTGAGAGACTTCACTAGAATGAATGCTTCAGTCTACTACGGGTCCAAGGCCAATAAGGAGCCCAAAGAGTTTGTGGATGAGGTTCATAATATTATATATGCTATGGGTGTTAATGAAGAGGAAAAGGCTGAGTTGGTTTCTTACCACCTCAAAGATGTGGCTCAAGTGTGGCACAAGATGTGGCAAGATGGCCGAGCACAAGGAGAAGTTCCTATAACTTGGGACATTCTTAAGACTGCATTCCTAGAGAGGTTCTTTCCCGGAGAACAGATAGATGCTAAGGTTGAGGAATTCATCAACTTCTGAAAGGGAGTTTATCAGTTAGGGAATACTCCTAGAAGTTTGTTAAGCTTTCAAAATATGTTTCTTCTTTGGTGTCCAACAACAGGGATGAGATGAGCAGTTTTGTGACTGGTATGTTGGAGGATTCGGAGAAGGAATGTCGGGCAGCCATGTTTCATGATAACATGGAGCTTGGTAGGTTGATGGAACATGCACAGCAGGTTGAGGAGAGTCGTCATAGAAAGAGAGACTGAGAGAGAAAGAAATATAGGTCCTTGGATTGGTCCGCTTCGAGCAATGGTAATAATTCATTTGGAGTTCGGGATAGGCCCAACATAATAGAAAGTCGTGTGATAAGTGTGGACGTTTGCATGGAGGTGAGTGTTTGGTAGGTACTAATATCTGCTATGGGTGCGACAAGAGTGGACATATGGTTAAGGACTACCCAGAGATGAGGAATCATGCCACGACAGATGCTTAGCCTCGGCGTAATACTACTGCTGTAACCAAAGCTCCCAAGAGGAACAGATTCTATGCTTTGAAAGGTAGAGAAGAGTAAGAGAAGTCATCTGATGTAGTCACTGGTACGTTACATGTCTCTTTTCCTTTGTATGCATTGTTAGATCCAGGATCCACTTTATCATTTGTTACTCCTTTAGTACCTAGTAAATTTGAGTTGCTTCCTGATATCTTACATGAACCTTTTTTAGTTAGTACTCCCATAGGAGATAGTGTTAGGGCAGAAAGAGTATATAGATATTGACCAATAACTGTTCCCAATAAAGTTACTCATGTTGATCTAATTTAATTAACCATGCTTGACTTTGATCTAATTATGGGTATTGATTGGCAACATAAATGCTATGCTACCATAGATTGTCGAAATAGGGTAGTAAGGTTTCAGTTTCCTAATAAGTTAGAGCTAGAATGGGAACGACGTAGTTCAAATCCAATAGGCCAAATAGTTTCCCATCTTAAAGACAATGAGATGTTATCTAAGGGGTATTTATACAACTTAGTCAGAGTCGATGACTTAGAAAATGAAGTTCCTTCCATAGACTCTGTGTCCATAGTGAATGAGTTTCAAGATGTATCGTGATCTCAAGGAGATCTATTGGTGGGAAGGTATGAAGCAATATATTTCTATGTTTGTGGAGGAGTGCCCAAATTGCAATCAGGTTAAGGCCGAACACCTTAAGCCTGGAGGTCTTACCAAGTTGATTGAGATCCCGTTACACTCACTTGTTTAGTTACTGAGGTTAGGTATACTCTTACTAAGTCTTATTATGTTTATTAAACTATAAGTTTTAGTGCATTAGTCAATTTTGGTGTTTTAAGTCCATTACTATGTGTTTTATACTTGCACTATATGAGTTAATATGAGTTCATGCTTGCATTCATGTTGTTGTTTTTGTATAGCATTGACATGAGTTTTGTGTTGCATGAGTTGTGATGTTCATTGAGTTAAAGTAAGATTGAGAAGGAAGTTCCTCAATTTCATATATGAAGCTTAAGATAAGCCTGATTAATATGCAGTATCCAGAGTAAGTGTGAATCAAAAATTCACAAAGAGTAAAGTTTCAATTATGTTAATGTGTTTTCTAAATTAGCCTCTTTGATTTAAAATGATGAGTAGTTTCATTCGGGGACAAATGTTCCTCAAGGGGGGGGGGGACAATGTAACATGCCAGAAAATGTACACGTCTAGTGAAGAGCCTATTATGTTTCAAGAATATGTATTGGGGGTACATAAGCATATTAGAAAATATTGGCTTAAAGGGTGTTAGCCAAATTTCTAAGTATTAATGAGCTTGTTAGAAATGTACCTGCAATAAAGACCCTGAGCTACAAAAATATGTTTCATAGTATTTTCATAATAGATAAGAGGCATCCATGTGTCAAGTCTAGGCACCATAGCACATTACAAATTCAAATGGACATGTAGATTAAGCAGTACTCAAGGACATAGCGAGGATCCTTGGGAAAATAAATAAACATTCCAAATGAACAATCATAAATAGTTAGTTAGGAAAGTACCAGCAACACATGTGCAAGTACATGTGAAAGTACATATGAAGAAGCGTCCAAGGGAGGGGACCACCCTAACCGAATAAGTTAAGGTAGTTAGGGGTAGGCATGTGCATGGGTCCTTCCATGTGGGGCCTAACTCCTTAATAAATCCTAGACTCTAACTAACTGACCTAACTAGATAACTATCCTAGAACTAACCGAAATAAACCAATTAGTGCACCCTATAACATAAGACTTAACCGGGTGACATTAACCTAGTAACTAGTTAAAGAGACAACCTAGTACCTAACCTAGGATGGTCCAAAAGGGTTAGTTATGGTCTGAAAGACTTAGGGGTATTTTAGTTATTTCCCTAGGTCCCTTAATTAATTAAATTAACAGTTTAATTAATTAATTAAAATATCAAAATTTAGCCGAGACCCTAGCCAATTTCCAGATTTCGGTTAAGTCAAATGGTCTCCTATGTTTAGTCAACTTAGGAGGGGCGTTTTACTAATTAACTAATTAATTTATTTAATTTACTTAATTATCCTAAGTTGAATGAGTCAAGATCAGTTCCTAAGACTTAGACTCACTTTCAAATACAAAGAAATTCACGATGCAGAACAGTGAACAAACGAAAAGGAAAAACAGAAAGTTTCTCTCGATTGTCATAGGCGATTTCAAGGTACTCTTCAATGTTTCGTTGCAAGGTGATCTTCGTAGATTATATTATACATAAGGTATGTGTTTTATCCACTGGAATTCTTCCTCCAAGAGGATTATCAAACGCTTCAAAACTCATAGATTTTCGAAACTAGGGTTGTTCCCAATAACATTGTTGAACGTCCATCTCCCTAGTTATCCTTGTTTTAGATTATAATAAGTATGTACATATAAATATCAAATATGTTGTTGGTATGTGGTTCTAACTAATTTTTATGTGTAAGTTTCTTGATTTTTTAATGCCTAATGAGTCCTATAGATTAGATTCGAATTATTTCAGTGTTAATTACACGAATTAAGGAATGATATAATGTTTACATGTGTTTCGATAATATGAAGTTACTATGAATCGGCTATGAAGTTTAGTTACTGTTAAAATTTTAAAGTTTTTATTTGTTCTTGTTGAAGAGTCACTATATTATATTCATGAAATTAATTTTGATTTGGTTAGTGATAACATAATGAAAATAGTTTAAGTAAATTTGGTTCGTGCCAATAAATTGGCTAACAATTTGCCCAGAAACTTGAATGGAATTGGCTTACAATACTGCTTTCAAAGTATGATGGAAAGATTGGCTAATGTCTAATGTAAACCAAATTAAGCATGACCAATGTATCTTTGAATTCATAAACAAGGGTATGCCAATCATTGGGACAAGTCCCAACATACCCTTTCCAAATGAACTATGAACATACTAACTACATTGAACAAAGTTCTTAACATTTATAAAGACTGGTATACAGCTACCAAAAGACATGAAACGAGTTAAGGTGAGTAAATAACATAATTAAAAGTCTTTGACAAATGAAAGTGGCCAGAATGGGGTGTTAAAGGATGTGAAACAAGTCTCACTTAAACTTAATACAATTATGTTAAAGATACTCACATAAGATAGTGTTATAATCGTGAGACAAGTCTCATTAACACGAAGATGATAATGTAAGGTTAAATTCACATTTCATCAAGTAAAGAAAGGGATGGCCGGTTATCAAAAGAGTTAAGTAAACCTCATAACAAGAAGCAAGATTCCATAATGTTTGAGTAAACTACAAAAGATGTAAAGAAAAATAAATTGAGCAAAGCACCAATAGACTAGCAATGAGCTTGTGCCATCACATGTAAGCCTCATGAGATCACGCTACCACCAAGGTGGATAAGTAGTCTTCGTATATATCCTAGTCTTCGAACAGTGTTGCCAGCATAGGAACTAGCAAGTGGATTCCACCTAAGAAAGCTAGGTATGATGCGGTTTCACTTTGTCCAGTGAGACCACCCCTTTTCGGTGTGGGGCAGACACTTATTTCATGTTTAGCTCACATGATCTATGTCGGTTAAATTGTCAAAGAAAGTATTTTGTTCAATTTAGCCGTGAACCACCTCTTTTTCAGTGCGGGAGAACACTGAACTTGGTTTCACTTTAGCCGATGAACCACCCATTTTCAGTGTGGGGCAGACATTGGATTTCATGTTATCTCACATGATCTATATTAACTTTGATCGGTGAATCACCCCTTTTCGATGTAGGGCAGACACTGGATTTCATGTTAGCTCGCATGATCTTAATTCTCCAAAAGAAAACAAGAAAGAAAGAAGAAGAAATGTATGTTCAAAGTGAGCTAAGAAAGTAAGTGCTTAAGAATATCAATCGTCAGCGTTTGATTAGAATGAAGTTTTCATCAAGTAATGGGCATAGGCAATAATGACTTCTTTTATTATGAATTGATCAAAGCCAAATAAGTTGGTTTATAATGTCTTATTATAGTATGCACATGATCATAGCCAAATAATATTGGCTTATAATTATTTCTTATATTATGTAAAGAACCAAATAATAGGCATAACCAAAAAAGATTGGCTTCATAAAATTTCATGCCCAATTTGTTGTTAAATCATTTCCTTAGTCCTTCGTATTACTTACTTGATTCATTGTAGGTATGGAACTACAATGAATCATTGCACTTGTAATTGAAAAATAGGCTTAAGGGAGATAATTGAACTACACAACAAGAAGAAGAAAAAGACCGAAAAATAAATTAAGTACAAAAAGAGGAGCTCTCGGGTTTGGGGAATCAAATTTCAAAATTTTCGCTCAAGTTGTTCTAAAATTATGTTCATGATTATAATGTATTGTGTTCATATTGAAAATGAGTTGTGTGCTTTTGATGCATTAAAATACGTCATATTCATACCACAATTCACAAATAACGAATTAGGAAAGTCTAGTGATGTCACTTTCCAGAAATGGCATGTTGTTATAAGAAGAGCTTTCCTTGATGAAGCATAGTCCTTATGTGTATGTTTTCATACACCAATACTTAGTACAAGTGTGTACTAACCATGTACTATTATTATCTTTATAGGTGCAGGCCAGAGAGAAGGTTGAAGACTCATCGAAGCTGTTTAGATTGTCGATCTCTAGACTTTGGTAGGCCCTCTTGATGTTCGAGGATGCTACACTTATCTATCTAGCTTAGTAATTTAGACATAGCTAGTGAATTTTGTCCCTAGCATTTATTTTTCAGACGTTTATTTCAAAGTTTTGTATTAAGGCCATTTTTTCAAACTATTACATTATATATTGATCTTTTGATTTGAATTGATTCATCAATTGTAGAAGGTTGTTTTAATTTGAGCTTAGTAGAATAATAATCTATGCAGAAAATATATTATGTATATGTATACTTCATTATGTTTTAAAAGTTCTAAATTCTATGCCACCTCCGAGAGGTTAACGGCACCGGTTGCATTCGGATTCCAGAATTTGGGTGTGACACAAAATATACGTTAGTACGAAATGTACCAAGTATGGAAGCTACCATACAAAACATATGATATCTCAAAGGGTTTTAGTCAAAAATAGACATAATCATAAGAGATAAAGACATAAGCATAACAGTAATATCATAAACATATTAAAGAATCATAAAGCATATAACAATTCATACTTAAATAATTGTCTTTCATACTCAAATGAACTACTTCACAAGCACCTCCAAGTATACTTCTGCAAGGGTAAGGTAGCATCCCATACTAATATCAAAGTTAAGTACCTCTCTTTGGTCATTCTTGATCATAATCCCCTCTCATAATTAAGACATAGGTTCATCATAACATATGAGCACTATGCCCCTAGGCCACCTCAAGACACACTGGTGCAATACATGTGAAGCATCCCATTCTACCTCACACTCTAAGCATGTCTTGAAGTCACCCTATTTCTTTTCATTTCACATTAGGAGTCTCAAGTAGAACTACTTCATATTGACAAGGAACTATCATCTTAAGTCAATCATGTCATGGAATGTAAATATAGTCACTATCAAGACTAAGCATACATCATGTAGGGGTCATGTCATAGGTAGCTTCAAGTCATACTTCTGTCATGTATGAATGGCATCCCATACTACCATACACACTAAGTACTTCTCTAGGATATCCTACTCAAAGTTAACTTATCTTGTATCCTTGTCTATTAAGCTCAACATGCTAATATAATAGACCTACTACAATGGAAAGCATCTCAACATACCAACCAACCTAACAAAAGGAAGGATACAATATTCCCAACCGAACTTCCATGCAACCAATCATGTAGATGCAAGCTTATCATATGGGAGAATAAATCCTCAACCCTAAGATACCATGAGAAACTTATCTCAAGTTGTTCCACGAAATACATGTTGCATGCAATTCAACTGACATTAAATGCACTTTGCACGCAAATCAAGCTGACATTAAGAGAGTATAGGCCTTTCTCATAAAGCTGAAATGAAATGGTTTTAGCCTAACCAAACCAAGCTGACATGAAATGGTTTTGGCCTAACCAAACAAAGCTGACATGATCAAAAATCCTTAAAACAGAAGATCGAGCTGAACATGGGAGAGCTTAATTCCTCCATCCCAAGCTTCCATAAGGTTCATCACCTCAATCTACCATGAGTATTTCAACTCAAACCTCCTTGAGATTTATTATCCCAAGGTACCCTTGAAATCTACAATCTTAAGCAATCATGATATCCATTATCTCAAGCTCTAATGATATCTACCATCTCGATCTATCATATGATTCATCAATGAATCTCAAGATATCACACCAGGGTCTTATCTCACCAAGTAAATTACATAAGAAGTGACCATTCAATGCAACTTCATGCTATTCTAGTTTATCCTATTTTGATTCATTTTAGTTTCTTAGGTCAACCTAGAATCAATCAATGTGAGAGAACTTTTTTCTCCTAGCTTGTTCGTGTCTAGGTGTACAAGAGAAAGAGGACATCATCACAATCTCTTCATAATGGCTTTACCCCCTAATCCCTAGCATCAATGGCATATATGCCCCATAATCGATTACTACCTTCAATCTATCTTGATTCATGTTCAATTACAAGTTAATTCATTCAATTAGATCATTATAAGGTAAGTCTATGCATACATGATCACATAGGTTCAATTCTAACTTTACCAGTCAAGATCATCCTTGATCAATTAAGCCTAGTTCAATTCATATGTAGGTGAACCAATCATGATCAACTAGCATGCAATACAATTGAATTAAGAATATCAACTTAATTAGAACGCTCATCTTGCCTTTAATGTCCTAAAATCACCATGAACACCTTCAACATTAAATACTAGAATTCACCATGAAAACCTCATGAAAACATCACAAAATCATGATATGAACATAATTGAATGATACCCACTCGATTTCCTCAATCAAAAAATCCAACTTCCGAAAGGCATAACTCACTCATGAGATATCGAAATTGCACAAACTCAGCGACATTGGAAATATCTTTCCAACCATATCAAGAACCACTCTTAGCACATCCTGATCTAGGAGTTATGATCGTTTGAAAATTTCCAAAACTCACTTTCCTAACTTAGACAAATTTTTCAGATTTCCTTTTTCTTTCCAAAAATAAGTATTTCTAGATTGTAGACTCTTTCTAGTCATTTCTAGGTGCGAGATGTTACTAAGGTCATCTCACTTTCTTCAATTGGAGGTTGAATTTTTGTGGAATCTTCTCTCCACCGCATCGCATACTCCCTTAATGACTCTCTTGACTTATTTTCAAAATTCATCAAGTAGAACCTGTTCGGAATAGCCTCAGTGTTAAACTTGAACCTATCTATGAATTCTTGCCTCATAGCACCCTAAATATTCCATCTGTGAGGGTCACCACTTGTGTACCAATCAATGTATTCTCCTATGAAGATACTTATAAACAACTTCATTCTAACGGCCTTAGATTTCCCCACTTAATTAACTTGTCAATAGGACCTTAAATGATCTCGAGGATTCCCCTTCCCATCAAATACAAAAGATTTTGGTACCTTATACCCCACGGGTAATTCAACATTGGGATGAACACATAAATCCTCATATTCAAGACCTTTACCCCCCTTATGGGCTTGGATAGTTTTGAAAGCTTTCCTCAAATTAAGAATCTCCCTTGATACTTTGTCATCTACTTTTACCTTTCTTCTTTCTGCATCTCTTCACATGGATCACCTTCTAGCATGGTTGATATTGGGGAAACGAAATTTTGAGCTTCCTCTACATATACTTGAGGCATATATTGCATGTTAGGATTTTAGTGTGTGCCGTTGATATATGTTGGGTCTCTTGGTATTTTGGGTGGTTTGGGTTAATGGAATAGTTTAGTTCAGTGGATTAGTTTGGAATTGGAGTTTGGGTAAGTGAAGTTTTGATGCATATGGAGTATTTAAGGGTAAATGGTTATCTTGGTGCGGACTGTTTTGTGGATAGTTAGTTTACTAAGGGTTGGTGGATTGTTTGGAAGTAGCTGCATTGGTCTTGTGTAGGAAAGGGGTTTGGTGGAAAGTGTTGATGAGTAGAAGAGACTACATGTGGAAAAAGAGGTGGAGTAGTTGGGTTTGTTCCATTCTCGGGAAGTGGTGTGTTCAGAGTGATGGACAAATTTGAGAGGTTTTGAATTCGATAAATCTCGCTTTCCATATTGGCAATTTTTTCATCAGATCAGAAATTTGTTCATTATAAGGATTGGGTCCCTTCCTTCCGAAGTCTCGGGTTCATATCTCAGGAAAATGACATGTTCCAAACCATTTTGATCAAATACATCTGAATCAGTCACATCTATGGATGCACGAGCTTTTGATCTCATAAAGTATGGGTAATTCACCAGTTCGTAGTCGATATGAATCAACTTTTGGGTGGATAAATCAAAAAAAAACCTTAAAAAAGAGAACAATAACAATAAAAAGTAGGTAATTGTTGTTTCAATAACATTAATAATTTGGTAGATATTAAACAATAACAAAAAATAAATTGAGAATGAACACGTATCCCGAAGCAAGAGAATCACATAACTAAATTTAAAAAATAAAACACATTTTAATATGTAAGGACCTCTTTTTCTCAATAGGTGGGCCTAAATGTCAAATATAACGTTATTATGATAGCTTGACCCAGCCATTAATTTTAGACAACTCGAGTTTGGAAAACAAAAGGATGATTTCCTCAACTCATTATGTCAAAATTGGCTTCGATCCATGTAACATCATCACGTTGAACAAAACATGTTTATTGGTCGTTGGGTCGTAAAACCCATCGACTTAAGGGTGGATTCCTTAAATGTGGAATCGATACCTGGGATTGGTCCACCTAAAGGGTATGCATGCATGTCTTCAATTGAGGGGTGGCTTAGCTCTATCCTATATTCTCTAAGATTTTTCTTACTAGACAGAAAGTTTTCGAGTGGACACTTTACTGAGGAGGCTACACGGTCACATGGGAAAAGATCCGGACAGCCCACGCATATTCCAACTTTCCTATTTTTTCGGATTTTGAAAGAAATTTGTGTGGATGCGCAAAACGCACCTCGCGTGTACGTGTGATTATGTGAATTTTCCATTACTTGTGGAAGTATAAAAGAAATGACAGTTTATAAAACAGTAAAAACTATACAATTTATATATAGCAATAACAAATAAAGACTTCCGATAAATAATAACAAATAAGCAGTTTATATCACATAAACATGAAAAATAAAGCATTAGACATGCAAAATGATGCAAGCAAATAAGCATATGCTAAAATGATTAATAATTAACCTAAGTCTATTATGGTTTAAAACCAAACTTCCCAGCACAATTGTCATTTCTGGTATGCCATAATTTTAGTAAAATCACTTTTTTAAATGCTCTTAGTGTAAAACAATTTTAAAAAAATTACTCATAAAAGAGTCACCGCTTATTTTTTAATGAAATGATGAAAACTTATAATTTAAAAAGACTAACACATTAAGTCTTTTGAAAATAATAGAAGATGGGTAAGAGGGTCTTATTCACGCTTCAAGAAGGTTTTTAAGACATTTGAAGTGTCCACTAACGAGCCGTTATCTTACGACTTAGATTAATTTTTTTTTTTGGAAAAATGATTATAATAATGATCTTTTGTAATATTAACTTGAAATTAACTTTTAAGAAAATAGGACATTAATTGAAATAACTTGGTCAATTAGAATTTTAACAAAATTAGATCAATTAGAATTTATTTAAATCATTTTTTAGAAGTTATAATTTGAACGAACTTGGTCAATTAAACCTATGAAAACTATTTTTAATTAATTTGAGAAAAAAAATTTACTAAATATATTCAATAAATGTGTGAAAGTAAGTAAAAACTGAATAATATTAAAATATACAAACATAAAGAATATAATTCATCGTTTTGGGGAATTTAAATAAGTTAATTAACAATTCTATTGTTAGAGTTATTAGAAAACAAAACAATAAATAATAATAATTAAATAACTTAGGAGATTAATGGAGAAGATGAATTTGGGCCCTTTTTTTGGCCAAACTTTCTTCTAATTTGGTTCTTGGAGCAATTCCAATTTTTGTATACGCCTGATGTATATCAGATGTATATAGACTCGGTTTCTACCTTGCAAATTTTTAGCAGCTGCATATTAGTATGTCTCTGCTTTGCTTTATTTTGTACCAGTTTCCAAAATCCAGAAACAATGACCAAGTTGACTCGAAGAAGGAGGAATGAAAGAGAGCGAGAAGTAAAAATGGACTCGGACAAGAAGTTTTATGTAAATGGAAGAAAGATAAAATAAGAATTAGAACCAATATGAAACAAGATTATGACAAAATAATAATGTATATGCCTATGAAATTTAGAATATAAGGCAACAATTAATATTACAACTTAACCAACATCAGAAACCATATTAAGCATAATAAGCAAATAACAAATTTAACAGAAGTGCCTTGGTTCCAACAGAATCAGAAGATGCTCATTGCCAACATCTTCAAATATAATTAATGCAACATATGTCAAAACACGATAGGTTTCTCAAATAGAACACTTATCCGAAGGATTCTAGGGAAATAATATGATATGCAATAACTTATCATACCGTAGAACCTACTTACGTCTTAAGAGGTAGTAGAATAAAGGCAAGGAGTGATTATCCTAAAACATGTATTTTGAATAAGCGCCTTATTTAAACTACCATACCATGAGTCAAATGCATTTGGAAATTAAATTTAAGTCTACTGATATGAATTTCAAGAAATCAACACACGTTTATATAAGAGTGTTAAGTAAAACAAAAAGCTAGGATGATCTGAAATGTTCAAGGCGAAGATATGAATTTGAGCTTCCACATATAAGAACAAATAGAAACCATTTCTAATTCTTTAGCAGCAAGCAAAATAGTGGACAACTAACAGTAAAGTTTATAATTGATCTGTCACGACCAGAATCTAGACCCTAGACGAGACCGGCATCGTTGACCTCTCAGAGGTCGCAACAAGCCTACATATGTCATCGTTACTTCATCTAGGTTAATTTTAGCGGAAAATTTGAAGTTTTGTTTGCTTAAACTTTATATTGGAAAACATTGTTCTCGCATAGTAATATTTACCTAAACTCATAAGCATTCACAACAACCATCCAAATCAAGATAATCAAATGAAGGATATAATCATAAATATATAGTTGCCAAAATGGCACTAATACAACGTTTGAAAGTAAATACGAAAGAAACGCTAGTGGAACATACTCCACTAGCTCATGCCTACATCTACGCTAGAATAAACCAGTATGCATCCTCGAATGCATGAGAGCCTACCAAATCCAGATGAAAGCTCCACGCACGGATAACTTCTGGATCGACTCATAAGCTCTAACGTCCAGCTGCACCTGCACAAAGTAGATAAATATATGGAATTAGTACACACTTGTGCTAAGTATGTGTATATGCAAGTACACACCACAGACATGCATGATTTAGAAAAGTTTTATCCTAATGATATGAGTTGTGGAAAGTGAAGTTAGTGGACTTTCCAAAATCGGATAAGGAAAGTCATGCCATGACAGTAACATGCATCATCATATGTATAATATTGCACACAACACACAACATATTACATATTAACACATAACATATTGCATATATCACATATCATATTTAATTTCATTCGTTAATATGCCATGAGACCTTGGAGTCATAGACTTAACATTAGGACTTCCCAAAATGAGGTCTCAAACTATGGGACCTCAACTAGGGAGCCTTCTTTATCGAACATAGAGTTTGTTTCATTCATTCATACGTACTTCATTTCATTTCATTGCCAGGCTACTGTAAACACGAGCTATACCTAGGATATAGTTTAAGACTCTCATTGAGTTCACTGTGCAATGACTAAGAATGACCTACTGTCATTACATAAGTCTAGTTCACCTCTAGATTATCTTAACCAAACACCTTTGCTATCGTTCATTTCATTGTGTGCATTACATGAGGCTGGCCTCATTCTTTCTTTGGGAATTTTAAATTTAACCGACATAGATCATGTGAGCTCCATGAAATCCTGTGTCTACCCGACACCGAAAAGAGGTGGAATCACTGTCCAAAGTGAAACCAAAAATATGCTAGCGTATATAGGCATTGAACCCTGCTAGATCCCTATGTTGGCTACATAGGTTCAAGTTATAGGAGATATAAGGAGACCTATATTCGTCCGGACGGACAGTCTTATCTCATGAGAATAACACGAACCTCTGCCTTCCCGAAAGAAGGAATCGCCACTCATAGCTAGCCTATCGGTGCTCAGTATAAAGTTCCATTACATTCAACTCATACATCATAGAAGCTGGCTTCTAGAATGAGGGAATCATTGCTCATTAGATGATTTTTCATCTCATCATTAGTATTAAGTATGCATTAACTTTAATACATTCATTAGAGTGTTCATAGAGACTGATCTCTTCATTATCTTTACACTCTCATAGGTGAGTATGTTTTGGTCACATTTACTTAGGCTCATCTGAGATTGCTATCATGTTTCACATTAGCATCTTATCATGTTTTCACCACATTCATTTTTCTTAGCACACTTGCCCTTCATATTACTCACCCCTTTTTACATGAAACTTCATTTCATCAAATGCCAATGCACTTGGCCTTTTAGTGTGTTTCACACTCTTACTTAACCCTTCTGGGGTCTCATCATTCATCACATAACATCTTAGGTTCACTTAATTTGTAAATGTATTCTGGACATATGAGTCAACACACACAAGCCATGATACATCATTGATAATTCATTTAAGTGATTCATATTGCCCAAATTTATGTGGTACAAGACTTATGCATCTTGTAAGTATGCCAAGGTCTCAATTTGATTCCTATAGGCAGCATTATTAATTATTTAATCACGTAAGTCTTATGTGCCAATACGGAATTGGGAAAGGTAATCCTATTTCAAATCCCTTGTATAACACTTAGTAAATTTTCTTTATGATTTTCGTTGACATAAACTTCTTGTCTATGGAACGCGAGATCAATTCCCCACACCTACACTTCCTTTCTTTCTTTTCTTGATTTTTGCCTTAAACATTTCGGCCTGGGGACCCAAGATCTAATCCACATTTCCACATTCTTCTTTTTCTTTCTTTACTTAATCCCTTCGTTTAGAGTAAGAGGGTGTGGGATCGAACCCCCACAACCTGACCTTATTTTTAATTGCATTTTTCCTTACTTTCTTATTCGGCCAAGAGGTTGTGGGTTCGAATCCCACATACCTCATTTTTATTATTTCTTTATTACATTTTTTTCCTCTATCCTTCATCCGTCCAATAGGTTGTGGGTTCGAACCCCACGCACCCCATTTCATTTTCTTTCATTTTTCTCCTAACTTTTCACTTGAGCTTTACCCCCATTTCGAATTCCCCTTACCACATTTTATTATTTAATTTTTTTGCAACCTGTATATGGAAAATCCTTGGGTTTAATCCCCATTGACCTCATGCATTAAAAAAAATATTTTAAAAAGCAACATTTTTAACAATAAGCTGCCGAAAAAATATTTCCAGAATGCTGGAAATTTGTTCACCCTTTTTGCAGTCCATTTTCTCAACTTTTAAATGTTAGATTTTGGACAAATTTTCTTGTAGCATCTAGTGCATTTTTAGGTTAGTTTTCATGGTTACTTTGTGGAATTTAATCACCTTTTTCAGTCCATTTTCTCACCCTCTTTCATTTAAATATTAAGACATTTCGAGTAGTTTTTAGGGAGATCTTTAGGTGCATTTTAAAGGTTACTTTCAATCAAGACTTTTTAATCTATTCAGCAACTTTGAACTCATATGAACATCATGTTTTTGAAATATTCATACACATTAAATACCAAAATTTAACATGTCAAATTCCATGCTTCAAGCAGAGACCAAAATCACTGTACACACGTGCACCCACAAGTTAACATATCACACATTTTTGGAAACACTTCTTTCATTTCTACATAATTCAGCATACATATTCAAACACGTAATCACAACCAGCCTAAAATCATCTACCAGAAGTCATACCAACGCATAGTTGAATCTTTAAAAGAATCTAATGATAGGGGCATGCAACGGGGACAACCTTAGTTTTTTATTGTGAATAGTATGAACCTTACGGGTCTCTTGGGAAACGTACCAAGAGGGAAGAAAACCCATACCTGAAGTTGTTCAAAGTGTTCTTACGTGCTGCCAAAATCCCCCCACAAAGCAAACATCTCACCACCATAATCACAAGCACAATCCGTAGAGAACTTGTTTGTTTTTTTTTTTGCTTTTCGTTTTGAAGCTTATTTTGATTTTTGAGTTTGAGTATTCAAGTTCTTGATGAACTTTATATATTTTTCATTTTGTTTTCTTGTTTTACAGAAAGTTTAGCGTGTAAATAAGGTGAGAATAGAGAGAGACATGAGAATGAATTATCGTAGAATTAGGAGATTAGGTGGAGACTTAGTCAAATTAGGACTTCTCTTAATTGTTTAAAAATCTGATTTTTTAAAAGGGTAAGCAAAATGACCACCAAAACCCTATAAAATCAGATTATAATCATCAATTAAATCACCTAAATGTCGCTTCCACCAAGGCTCGAACCTGGGTGAATCCTAACTTGCTGAAAAAGTCAATTTCTGCCCATCCCTAGCCGAATTGCCCCTACTCTTTAAATTAATTAATTATTTAATTAAATATTTAGGGTAATTACAATACTAACCCTAGCTTGGAAAAGCCATTTTACCCCTAGACCCTCCAAACCTAATTTTATCCCTTTTAAATCCAGTAAAACTCATCTGGGTGAATCTGTTCAATTCGGGTGCCCTACATTGTTGGTTCTCACCTTACCTAGCTCAACTAACTCACCAAGTTGGTTGTCTTTGATATTGAATAGGTTCTGAGATCTGTTTCTATGCGCAACAAGTCGTGTTAACTCGGTCTAATCAATGCATTGGAGGTACGTTTAAGCATTACTCAGCATAATCATTTTTAGGTTGTTACATTATCCCCCCTTAGGAACATTCGTCCTCGAATGAAACTTCTAGATATCTTGTACAATGCCAGTCATATTATAACATAATTACTTTACACAGTCAAGCAATATCAACAAACAATAGAGGAGACAAGGAAACTTAGACTCAAGAATAAGGAGTCTAACCTCAAGAGTTGAAAAGATGAGGATAGAGGGATCTCATATCGGCCTCGGCCTCCCACGTAGCACCCTCAACAAGATGGTTCCTCCACAATACGTTCACTGTGGCAACCTCCTTGTTTCTCAACCGCTTAACCTGCCGGTCTAAAATCTCAACAGGACCCTCCTCAAAGGATAAGTCTTCATCAACCCCCAAACCTTCAACAGGAAGAATCGATGCTGGATTACCAAAGCACTTCTTTAACATAGAAACATGAAAGCCTAGATAAACAGAAGCTAGTTGTGTAGGCAACGCCAATTCATAGGCCACCTCACCCACACGCTATAGAATCTCTTATGGCCCGATGTACCTCGGACTCAACTTCCCCTTCCTGCCAAACCTCATCATCCCCTTCAAGGGTGATATCTTCAAGTATACTTGGTAACCAACATCAAACTCTAAGGGTCGCTTCTTTATATCAGTATAAGACTTCTGGTGAGTATAAATAGTAGACAACCTGTCCCTTATTAGTCTGACCTTCTCTAAGGCCTCATGAAGGATCTCTAGACCAAAAATTGAAGAATCTCCAACCTCGAACCACCCAACTGGAGACCTACAGATCCTACCATATAGTGACTCAAATGGTGCCATCCCAATATTGTAGTGATAGCTATTATTATATGAGAACTCTATCAATGGCCGTATGGTCTTCCCAACTACCTCTGAAGTCGATCGCGCACGCCCTCAACGTGTCCTCCAATGTCAGAATGGTGTTCTCTGCCTACCCATCTGTTTGAGGATGGAAGGTAGTAGTGAGCTTTACCTGCGTATCTAAGCTGTTCTAGAATGATCTCTAGAAATGCAAAGGGAACTGAGCCCCTCTATTTGAAATGATAGACAAAGGAATCCCATGCATCCTCACAATCTCATCAATATAGAGTCTCGCATAATCCTCGGCCCTGTAAGTAGACTTTAGAGGGATAAAGTGGGCCGACTTTGCAACATTTCGGAAAATTATATGTCTAGTGAAGAGCCCAATATGTCTTTAAGAATGTGTATTGAGGATACATATGCATTCCAATGTCCAATATTGAGAAATATTGGGCATAGTATAGAAACATGGCTAAGGGGTATTGGCCAATTTCGATATATTACCCAAATAAGCAAAATATTGGGCACATTAGAAAATATTGGCTTAAAAGGTGTTAGCCAATTTTTCTAAGTATTAATGAGCTTGTTTAATAAATGTACCTCCAATGAAGACCCTAAGCTAAAAATTTTGACTTTATATTACACACAATATGTACTAGGCATCCAAGTGTCAAGCCTAGTACCAAGCACATGACCATTTAAAATGATCATGTAAATTAAGAAGTGCCCAAGGACATTGTGAGGGTCCTTGGAACAATAAGTAAACATTCCAAAATAAACCATAAATAATTGTTAGTTAGGAAAGTGCAACCAACCCATGTGCAAGCACATGTGCAAGACATGTGAAGAAGCTGCCAAAGGAGGGGACCAACCTAACTGAATTTGGTTAGGGTAGTTATGGGGGAAAACGTGCACAAGGGACCACTTTATGCAGGGCCTAACCTCCCTACCAATTTAAGACTATAACATACTTCCGAAAATAGCTAACTAACCTAGGACTAACCTAAATGGACCCACTTGGGCACCCGACAACCTAGGATCAAAATCGTGTTGACACTAACCTAGTACTAGTTAAAGAGACAACCTAGTACCAAACCTAGGATGGTCCAAAAGGTTAGTTATGGTCCTATCAACTAAGGGGTAATTTAGTACTTCCTCTAGGTTACCTAATTAATTTATTTAGAAAATTAATTAATTAATTTAAAAGGTCTAAAACCAAAACTACAAAGGAAATTTTTGGATTTTGGTTAAGACAAGAAAGGCACAACCTAGTACCTAATCTAGGATGGTCCAAAGAGTTAGTTAAGGTCCGAAAAACATAGGGATACTTTAGTAAGTACCCTGGGCTACATAATTAATTAATTTATCAGCTTAATTAATTAATTTAATGGGTCAAAACCGAAATCATAAAGAAGTTTCAAGATTTCGGTTAAGACAAGAAAAACACAACCTAGTATTTAACCAAGGATGGTCCAAAGGATTAGTTATGGTTATAACGAATTAAGGGTACTTTAATAATTACCCTTGGTTACTTAATTAATTAAATTATCCACTTAATAAATTAAATTAGAGGGGTCAAACTTAAATTCTTATGCTAACCTAGTATAATGCAAGAAACATCTAAGTACTCAACCTAGGATGGTCCAAAAGGGTTAATTTTGGTTCCAATGACTTAGGGGTTATTTAGTACTTACCCTGGGTAACTAAATTAATTAAATTAAGGATTTAAATAATTAATATAAAGTCAAAATATTTACCAAAACCATCGTAAACACCAATTTCCAGATTTGAGTAAGTATGATGTTCTCCTATGTTTAATAAACTTAGGAGGGGCTTCTTGGTAAATTGTTAATAAGTTTTATATTTCAATATCAGTTCTTTAACCTAAAAATCACGTTCAAACTCAAAAAAAAAAAGGGACACAAAACAGTAAGGAATCGAGGGAAAGCAAAATAGAAAATTCCATTGATTTTCCGAGGCGATTTCAAAGTTTCTGCAAGTTTTCGTAAAAGATGGTCTTCGTAGATTAAGTTCTACTTAAGGTATGAGTTTCTCTCCTGGACTTCTTTCTCCAAGAGAACTTTCATTCCAATGATTCAAAATCTTGAAAACTAGGGTTGTTCCCGTGTTCTCGTCGAACTCGTTTGTCCCTACTATCCTTTTCGATTCCATGTTGAATAGGTTAGGTATCATATTTCTGGTATGTGGTGATGGATGATATTATGTGTAATGTTCTTGAATTATGAAATTTGATTAACCTATGAATTTGTGATCGTATAATGTTAAGTGCTTAAAACGTGAATCATGAATCGACGATGTGTTAGTTACACCCGTAATTGTTGTAAGTGTTGATGTGTTTGTCCGAATGTTGAATTGCTGTTATAGTGACGTTGTTAAGGTGTTAAATTCATCAAATATTAATATGATGCTGTTCAATATGTCTTAAAACGTTATCCTAAAGTCATGAACCAAGATCGGTTAAGAGAATTATACTATGTTAAGATGTGTCAAAAACTGTTATGTATGAATATTATTACGGTTTGTTGTGCATACCTACTGTAAATGTGACTTGTTGATGATGTTTTGTTCGTTAAATGATCATATTATGCTGTTCAATATGTTTAAAAACGTTATGCCTAATGTTATGTTATAAGGTTTGGTAAAAAGATCTCCATGAATCATAATTTGAGTGATTGTTTGGCTTATGCAAATAAAATGGCTAACAATACATTGTCCAAAAGAGATGCATCCAAATGGATATAATATTATGTTAAATAATTAAAATATTGTCTAAGGAATAATATAAATATCCAACCAAGCATTAAAGAATGTAAATTTTGGCCTGTCCCAACAAATAAGGTTATGTAATCTATATCCCAATGTTTATGCCAATACTAATCGTATGCCAATAAAATGGCTAACAATACATTATCTAAAAGTGATGAATGTAAATGTCTATAATGTTATATCAAAATAATTAAAAGATTGGCCAATGGTTCATACATATTAAATATAAAAATGAACATATGTAAAATTGGCACATGCCAACAAAAATGGTTATGTAGTTTAATATTCAAAGGTTGATGCCAATACTAATCATATGTCAATCTTGTGTAGTTAGAATATCAAATGATAATATAAGCACTTCTAAACTAATTCAATGAACCCATAATCAAGGGCATGCCACTCATTGGGACAACTCCCAACATGCTCTGAAAGAATGACATATGAACACATGATACTCATTGAATGAAGTGCTCATCGTCCTTAAAGAGTGATATGAAGCAACTACACAAAAGTAAGTATGTAACGTGAGTTATAACATAATTAAAGGGGTCTTAATTAAGTAAGTGACCAGAATGGGGTGTTAAAGGAAGTGAGACAAGACTTACTTACACCTAATCTACTATGTTAAAAGAGTACACACGAATGAAGGTGTTAGAATGTTTGAGACTAGTCTCATTAACACCTAAGGAAGATAAGTAAGGACAATTCACATTTCATCTATGTAAAGTAAGGATGATATGTAAGGACAATTCATATTTCATCACTGTAAAGTAAGAATGATATGTAAGGACAATTCACATTTCATCACTGTAAAGTAAGAATGATATTTAAGGACAATTCACATTTCATCAATGTAAAGTAAGGATATTATGTAAGGACAATTCACAATTCATCAATGTAAAGTAAGAATGACAATTCATCAAAAGAGTAAGTAAATCTCAATCTAGAAGCAAGCCTCCATAATGCTTTAGTCAACACTAGAAGATAAAGAAGAAATGAACATTCACGTAATGAGGTGCGTATTTATGTTAACCTATTATGCTAATGAAAATGGTGACAACACGATAAGAGGCTAATGTGAAAGATGAGAGCAATCTCAAATGAGTCTAGGTAAATGTTATCAAAACATACTCACCTAAGAGAGTTTAAAGTTAATGAAGAGACCAGTCTATATTTACACTCTAATGAAAGTATTGAGACTGATGTATACTTAATACTAACGATGAGATGAGAAATCATCTATTGAGTTATGGTGTCCTCATACTACAAGACAGCTTTCATGACGTATGAGTTGAATGAAATGGAACTTTATATTGACCACCGATAGGCTAGCGATGAGAGGTGATGCCTTCTTTCGGGAAGGGCGGAGGTTCACGTAACTCTCATGACATGAGACTGTCCAGCATGCTGGGTATGGGTCTCCTTATATCTCTTAGTCTTCGAAACTATACCGCCAATATAGGGATCTGGTGGGGTTCAATTCCCATGTACGCTAGCATGTTTTTGGTCACTTTGGTGTGGGGTAGACACTGGATTTCATGATGCTCACATTATCTATGTCAGTTAAGGTTGTAGTTCCTCAATGTATGAAAGATAGGGAAATGAACGATACCGAAGGTGTTTGTGCAAGACAATCAGGAGGTGAAATCAGATTCAAGTAATGACATTAGGTCATTCTTGGTCATTGCACTTCGTGATCCCGATGAGAGTCTTAAACTTCATGCTATGTATAGCTGGTATTTACATCAGCCTACGAATGAATGAAATGAATAAGGTGAAGTACGAATGAGCGAATGAAGCAGAATCTGTGTTTGCTAAAGAAGGCCCTCGGGTTGAGGTCCCATATGTTGGGCCCTCACTTGAGATGCCTTATGCTACATCAACGATTTCAAAAAATCCTCTATATGAAATGTATAATATATAAAAAATGAGAGTAATGAAATCAATGGCATGATCAATAGAGAATTGCTTATGATAGATAATGAATATATAGTGTAAAGAATGACTCACTATAAGGTTGGGAAATCATTCCTTAGTCCTTGATTTAATTACATTGATTCATTGTGGGTATGGGACTATATTGAATCATTGCACTTGTAAATAAATTATAGGACCAAAAGAATTATTGAACTACACAACAACAAGAAGAAAAAGACTTAAAATTAATCTAAGTGTACATAGAGGAGATCTTGTCCTAAAAGGATCAAAATCTCAAATCTTCGCCCGAGTTGTTCTAAAATTATGTGGATGATACTAATGTTTTGTAATCATATAGAAAATGATTTGTGTGATTTTATTGCATTAAAATACATCATATTCATACCACAATTCATATCTAAGGATTTAGGAAAGTCTAGTCACTAGGCTTTTAAGAAATGGCATGTTGTTTAGGAAGAGCTTTCTTTGATCATGCATAGACTTATGTGTATGTTTGTATGCACCCACAATTAGTACAAGTGGTGTACTAACCCGTACTATTTACTATTTTTATAGGTGCATGTCCGAGGACAGGTTGACGACACTTGCATCGATTTGGACTTCAGCGTTTCTCAAAACCATTTGGTAGGTCATCATGATTTCGAGGATGCTATAGATTTAGTCTAGCCTTAGTTTTATACATATCTAGTGGATGTTGTCTCTAGATTTTCTTTTGAACCTTCACTTCCATGCTTTGTAATAAGGCCTTGTTTGGCAAACTATTTATGATATATTCATCTTCAGTTTCGAATTGATTATTTATGTTAGATGGTTGTTCTCTTATGTTGATCTTAGTATATGATGTATCTAGTTAATATTTATATGAAGTCTATGTATACTTCATACATATAAAAAGTTTTAAATTTTCTTCAAATTTAACTAGATGGTTGTAATGAATGCAAGATGAGTCTTGTCTGCGACCTCTAGAGGTCAACGACGCTGGTTGCGATCCGGATACCAGAATCCGGGTCGTGACAAACTTGGTATCAGAGCATGAGGTTAAATTACCTAGGATCTAAAGCTAAACACAACCACGTTACATAGTTTCTATCTTATGGTTGTGAAGCGCGCCACATTCATGACTTAGAGACTATGCGATGATAGGAATTTCTCCCTTCTTCTACTCTTTATCGTGCTATCTAGAGATTTGACACTTTGTGTCAATACAAGTATCTAACTTCCTTATTGTGTGAATGCGTAGAAGAATACATATAATAATTAGGATGGCCAAGTGGTCTAAGGCGTCAGGCTCAAGATCTGGCTTCCCAGGAAGGGGCAATAATGGAAATGCCCAACGTGGATGAAAGACGTGTGGTGAGTGTTGTTGTTCGCATGGAGGTGAATGCATGATAATGTCTTAAATCCTGCTATGAGTATTGGTGAGGAGGAGAAGACTAAGTTGACTGCATATCAACTCAAGAATATGGTTTAGACATGGATTTTCTTCATATGTGTTATGCTATAATAGACTATAGAAACAGGGTAGTAAGGCTTCTGTTTCCAAATAAGTTGGGATAAAATAAGAAGGGTATTCAAATCCTTATGCTGTAGCCGAACCCCCTAGATAAACCGGTTCTATGCGTTGAAAAAAAGAGAGGAACAAGAGAAGTCCACGGATGTGGATAATGGTAACTTGCTTGTCATCTTCTTTCCTGTTTATGCATTATTAGATCTCGGATCTACCTTGTCTATGGTAAATCCTTTTGTTGCTAATCAATTTAACTTACTTCCTGAGATCTTACATGAACCGTTTCTAGTTAATACTCCCATAGGAGATAGTGTTATGGCCAAAGGGGTATGTATAAAAGTTGATGGCATAGTGGCAAGTCCCTTTGAAAGTAAGTTGGGTGTCATTATGTTCAAATTTTAAGACCAACCAGATGTTATTTAAGAGGTTAGATATACTATTCTTAATTCTTGTTTATCTGTAAGAAACTCTAAGTTTAAGTGCTTTAGTGGATTTGTTGTGGTAAGTCCCTAATCGTATGTCTTATAATAGCACTATGTGAGTTAAAACAGAGTTATGTTGCTGTTTTTGTGTAGCATAGGCATGTTTTCTGTGTTGCATGATTTGTGATGTGCATTAAATTAAGTGTTATTGAGAAGGAAATTTCTCAATCTCAAATATAAAGCTTCAGACAAGCTGGAAAGATATGCATCATCGAAATAAGTGTGAATCAGATATTCATAAAAGAGAAACATTTAAGTACGACAAAGTAAGTCACCCTCTTTGTTTAAATAGTGTATAAGTATCATTCGGGAACGAATGTTCCTTAGGGGGGGATATGTCACGACCCAAAACCGAGCCGCGACTGGCACCCACACTTACCCTCCTATGTGAGTGAACCAACCAATCTAAACCTTAACATTTCAATTTATTATCAACAGAAAGTAATGCGGAAGACTTAAACTCATTAATAAAAAC
>NC_028639.1:28585250-28585432 GCF_001406875.1 Solanum pennellii | reverse complement strand
TCATTAGCCAGAGTCTGAACCTCTCTAGCCAATGGGCGTCTAGAAGCTTGTAAGTGAGCTAAACTACCCATGCTTCCTGCCTTCCTGCTTAAGGCATCTGCCACCACATTAGCCTTTCCTGGGTGATACAAGATGGTGACATCATAATCCTTCAGTAGTTCCATCCATCTCCTCTGTCTCAA
>NC_028639.1:28583474-28584107 GCF_001406875.1 Solanum pennellii | reverse complement strand
ATTAGTAGGTCTTACCCAATTCTTCACTACTTCTATCTTAGAAAGATCCACCATCACTCCCTCCTTAGAAACCACGTGCCCCAAGAAGGACACTGAATCTAGCCAAAACTCACACTTGGAGAATTTGGCATAAAGCTTTTTCTCCCTCAACATTTCCAACACAATTCTCAAATGCTCCTCATGTTCCTTCTTACTCTTGGAGTATATCAGTATATCATCAATAAATACGATCACAAAGAGATCCAGATATGGCTTAAAAATCCCGTTCATCAAGCTCATGAAAGCAGCAGGGGCATTCGTTAGTCCGAAGGACATTACCAAGAATTCATAATGCCCATACCTGGTTCGAAAAGCAGTCTTTGGCACATCTGCTGCCCGTATTTTCAATTGATGATAACTAGACCTAAAGTCAATCTTAGAGAAGACACAAGCACCTTGTAACTGATCGAACAAATCATCAATGCGAGGAAGAGGGTACCTGTTCTTAACAGTTACTTTATTTAGTTGCCGGTAATCCATGCACATACGCAAACTCCCATCCTTCTTCTTCACAAACAATACAGGAGCACCCCAAGGGGATGCACTCGGTCTAATAAATCCTTTCCCTAACAATTCTTGAAGTTGGGCTTTTAA